>NW_006800137.1:1040428-1073547 GCF_000485575.1 Poecilia formosa
GTTATATTCTTTTCATATGAAAGAGTCTTTCTCTTGGCAAGCTGAAGCTTTGCTGCAGTTGTTTTATATATTGTATCATCATCACCCCTCTACCAACAGTCTTTCAGGTAGGCTTAGGTGTTTGTTCTGATAAGCTCTTTGGTCCTTGCCACATGAAACCATGCATTATGAGTAAACCTCTTGAATACCACCTCATCTGTTTAGAGGGGATTGGCAAATAGGTTCTGTGGTTCATTCTAATGCCACTTTTCAAACCTCACCCCTACTGTTATATTCTTTTCATATGAAAGAGTCTTTCTCTTGGCAAGATTTCCATAAAAGGCAGTCTTGTTCAGTGTTTTATTAGTTATCCTCTAGGTTAACTTTTTACATTTAACACTCTTAGCTTTTGAGGTAACTCTGTAATTCTTTTTACTTTAAGTACACACTCTGGTAAATTTCCTGAGTTAGTTTGAAATGGTTTCAAAACCTTAAACATGCCTCAGGGGAGAAAGAAAAATTAAAAATAAATAAATAAATAAATAAATAAATAAATAAATAAATATATTGAAAGAAATTAAAATAGCTAAAACACTTGCTTCTTCTGTGGTTGTATTTATGGCTACTTATTAAAAAATTGAGTGAAAATTATATTATTTTACTACGACTTTATACAAACATACTCATACGTACATCCATTGTTTTTCTTCATATGATTTTGGTGATTAAGCTGTTGAGAGATCAGTACGCAGTAGAGTCACAAATCTCTCCTGGAAACAGTTTTATTTATTTTATTAATGGGGCCTTGATAGTAGACGACAAAAACGTACCCGCATTTTATTTTATCATCTTCTGCATTTATAAAAAAAAAAAAAGACATCTCTGTCTTGTGTGACTTATCACAGAGTAGGTGGGATGTAAGGTGTTGATACAAGCACTATTAGTTTGGGTTGTTGTCAGTAACAATTAATTTTAGTCTCTGTATCTTAAACATTACTGACTCATTCTGGCATATTGATTCCACCGGTACAAAACAGCGTGAGTCAGCGAAGCTTCAGACATTTGTCTTCACAGGTTTGCAGTATTTAATAAAACTCAGCCATCTCACTCCCGGTTGCACTTATTCATGGTCATGCTGACTGCTCATGTCATAAACTTTATAAGACTTGCAAAATTATTTTAGCCGTTTGAACTTGCTCCCTCTTTGTTATGTTACAACTGCTAGCTTGTGTTTATTTTATTGGGGTCTTTTATGTGATAAATAATACAAGTTAGTGAGTAGTTGTGACTTGGAAGAAAAATTATACATTGTTTTCTCTGTGCTATGGTACCCCTTTATTAAAATCCAGTTCAACTAATTGCTTCTTTGGAGTGTTTCTGTGTGTATTCTAATGTGACTACAAATACAGCAGTTCTGTACAATGGTAAGCAAACATAATCCAGACACCTCAACAGGCCAGGGATAAAATCTTGAAAAAAATTTAAAGTCCTGTTCAATCCACAAACAAAAAATAAAACAAAGAAACACTCCTTCAAACCAATATTCATCTGTCCACCTAAACTGTCAGGCCTTGTAGGGACAGCATAAATCATAGAAGCAGTCAAGAGGCCCATGGTAACTCTGGAGGTGCCTCAGAGATCCACGGCTCAGATGAGACTTTTGTTTCAATAAACAACCGCCCTAAGCACACAGCCATACTTGGAATGGTGACCATCAAAATATACTCGTGTTAGAATGGCCCAGTCAAAGTATAGACCTACATGCATGTCAGAATCTGAGGCAAACTTGGAAAATCAGTGTATCAAAATCTGACTCAGCTTGACCTGCTTTGCAGAAAAGGGATTTAGTCTAGATCTGCAAAGCTAAATACCCCTAAAGATTCACAGACTACAAATTATTAATTTTGTATCCCTCTGGGAGTTGAATAGAAATGCAAGGCATACGTTTCAAAAATTCACTTCTAAGCAAACTGGTAAAACCACATATAATTTCCCCCCACAGTAATGAAATACTTTGTTTGCATATCACAAAAAACAAACAACAAAATATGTGAAGAATGTGGTTCTAACCTAGAAAAGGGTAAAAATTGTAATGCAAGATGCCATACTTACACAGTTTTAGGTCATGCTTATGATTGAGCCATCCAGCTAAATCTGTATTAATTCTAATAACTTCATTTCGTCATTCTGCAATATGTGTGTTACATGTGACCTGAATAATTCTGTGTGCATTTGTTTGGATGCCTGTGTGCAGATCTTCGTCTCTGCCCTCATGGCAGCGTACCAACGACTTCACTTATTGTGGAGAAGTTGCACATTCTTAGCAGAGCTGCTCATTTAGATAAGAGTGGCAGGGTATTTGGAACATGAATTATAGGGTTCGGGCGATGGCCTGCGGAGCTGCCAGGAGCTGAGGATCTACCAGTACACCAGCTGTGGAATTTAGAGGAGAAACTGGGACTAATCCTGTTTGTAAAACGTCACAGGTAGAAGGATGAGGGCCTGCTCTGTTGTTAGCATCAACATAGGCACAAAGTGGGTGTTGGATTCTAGTTTTTTGCGTGTAACTGAGCAGCGCCAGAGGGATTTGTGAGGACGGGGACCCATAAATGACCTTCAGCCGACACATGCATGCATGCATAGTTTCGCACTGTTAGCCTCACTTGTGGGGATATTGCATTACATTCCTGTTTATTATTCACAGTATGTCCTCTGAGATCGGAGTTTCATGCATTGAATTTCTTTGACAGAAACTTGTTTTCTTCACAGTGACACATATTTACCTGTGTGTGTTTAATAATGAAACAAAATCAAGAAGCTTTTTGAGATGATTTTATTATTTTTAAATCATATTTTTAAACATTTTTAGATGAAGAAATGTTTAGGGTAGTCAACATTTTGATTCATCAATAACATTTTTTTTTCCTGTGCTGCATTTCATTTCCTAATTGCATTTAATTTGCTAAGAATTCATGTCTGTCCCAAGGCTGCCATTAGGTTTAAGTTATTTTGGTAATTTAAAGCTGAACCCTACAATCTTTATTTGGAGTTTGAATGTTTGAAAAAGAATTAGAATATTAAAGTTCCAAAATTTTTACACCTCAAGTCATCTACTCAGCCTTGACTAATATTTTCTAAAATTAACAATTACTTTATGTGAAATTTAACATTATTCATCAAATTCCCATATTTACTTTTAAGCAGAAATTACAGTCACCTGAAAGACGGAGGCAAATGTGGCTGAGTGAAAATCTGAAAATTGTGGATTTAGTTTCTTCGTCTTTGCCACATATTGGAATGAGATGTAGCATAAACCCGCCCTTAGAGTTTGACTTTTATATGTACAAATACCTGGACTCTTCTAATTTGATAACTGGTTTGATTTTGTTATGCAGGCAAAAATAACAAAGTAAAGCATCTTTATCAGTTTACATTCCAAACGCTTGTTAAAGCCTTTTGTTTATATGGATGAATCTTCATGATTCCTAACTGCAGAGACAGTTAGGAATCATGAAGACTCCCTACTTAGTTTCCTTTAAAAGAAAATCCATAATTAATCATCATGCAATTGAACTCTGAATGTTCATTATGGGAAACTCTAGCTGTGAAACTGCTTTCATCCTGTAATAGAAGTACTTGGGTTTAAAAATTATTTTGTTTGCAAAGCAGTTCTTAGTAGAAAGTAGTGTTGGCTAAATAGGAACATATTTTTTCATCTGTAATGCTCTGTGATGCCTTAGATCAGTGCTTTTCAACTCCAGACCACGATGATTGGTGTCCTGCAAATTTTAGATGCGTCTCTGCTTCAACACACCTTAGTGAACTAATCAGATCATAAGCAGAACCCCAGAGAACTTGACTGCTTACCGAAGAGATAAATCAGCAATTGATTCAGATAAAATTGGACCAAGGACACATCTAAAATTTGTCAGACCGGAGCTGAAGATCTCTGCTGCAGTGGAAAAAGGGTTGCTTTTTGGCTGCAACACACTTGCTGGATAACATAAAGCAACTCTCACCATACCTGATTTCATAGTCCTGGTTTGGAGTGATCCTCAGAACCAAAGTCGGAGTCAAACAGGACTCATCCTTTCCTTCATACAAGTCAGATTTGCTTAATTTTAACTGAAACCATTCAGTAACCTTTTTTGAACATACACTCTTTGCATTAATAATCCAAAGCCCCCAGCCATTCCAAATTACTTTTTTTTTTATATAAAAAAATAGATGCACTAAGTAATGAGACTTATTACAGTATGTGGACTTTGTTATTGAGGATATGCCACCCACCCAAGTTCATCTTTGACTTTTACATACATCAGCACACACCTCCTACTGTCATTTTTACCTTCCTCCTACATTCAGATTTACAATTCCCACATTGTCTGAGAGCCTCTTTGTCTTATAACGGTAACTGAAAATGATGTTACTATGTCCATGTTGTTCACAGCTCTGTTCATATTACTTACATGTGAACACCAATAAAAACTCTTTGACTCTGTTACACCCTCATAGGAATGGAGTAAATGCATTGTGAGAGCTCTTCCAAAAAAACTACAGTTAATCCCAAAATTATTCATAAAATAATCCTTCAATTTTCTAGAAAGGGTTCCTTGTGACTGGAAATATTTTTTGGGTGGCCCAGCCAAAGTCCAGACTTCAATTTGATAGAGAATCCGCAAAGAGAGTTAGTAAAAAAAAAAGGTTGGTAAAAAGGCCTCATCTAAAGCATTCAAGCAAAACGTATGCAAGCCGCATGCGGAAAGACTCCCTAACCTAGAATCGTCATGCTTTATGGCAATAGTGTTGCCACTGTCTTATTGTGTAGACACTCAATGAAAATGCAGTTAGATCTGCTAGTGCTACAAATAATTTTGTGCTTGGATATAGCTGGCTGCTTGAGTGATTGGGAACTAAAAGTTTCTCTGACCAACATATATTTTTTAGGCAACCCAAACCATTTTTTTGTTTTCATTTAATTTCCTTGTACAGCCAAATTAAATTTAATGCAAAGGCACAGCGGACTGTACAGTACACCTTCAACTGTGGTTTTTGATTTCATAAAATGAATGGCATGTTGCCACTGACTGGCACAAACTCAAAGAAAAAAAAAATATATATAGCGTCATGGGAAATTTAAGCATTACAGAAAGTTTTCTTTTAAAACAATGTGGAGAGTGAAGAATCCCACAGTACTATAAATACATTTAGTTGAGGTAATTTTTATCAATTATATTTTATTTCCAGTTTTAACAAATTGACATTTAAATAATTATTTAGTAATTTATGTATTTATTGTAATTTGACACTCTTCACTCTCCATCTAGGACATTGCATTCCCTGTCCCCCAATACAAACTCTCTTTTCCTATTTGTTTTTGGAACTTCCTATCCTCCAGAGATGCAGATAAAGTAAATGAGAAGAGAAGGGAGAGATGGGACTCCTACATCATGGGATTCCCATCTGAACCAGCCTGCACTGCATTTGTACCATATTAATTTGCCTTCATGAATGAGTCAGCAATTGTGCTGCAGAAATGACTGGAGATTAGTTCTGATTAAAGAGGGGAATCAGTTAACAAAAGCACCGCCCTCCTGTCCTCTCCAGCATCCCTTCTAATTAAATGCAGCCATGTGAAGCTGTGGTTTGTTGAGTTTTCCTGGACCTCTCCTCCAGCTCCTATAACTTGCATATAAAATATGTAAATCGCTTTTGATTATGAATATATGATATTAATAATTTCAGACAGGAACATTAGTGTGTGCTTAAACACAGCATGATTAATGTTGTTGTGTTGTGTTTTTTGTTTTTGTTTTTTTTTAAGGTACATTGAATTTAATGGTTCAAATGTCTTTGTTGTTGGATATGTTCTTTAAATTGCAAAAAATAAAAATAAAATAAAAATAAACCAGATAAAGCTGATTTAAAATAGATAAGCTATAGTTTTAAATCCAAAGGGTAGTGTTGTATTTTAATAGCCTCATTTCACCACATCCTTTGACTATGTAGCCTTGTCCTTGTTCTTCTTGCTCATGTTGGAAGTTTGAGATGTTCCAGTTACTTTTGTGATTTAGATAGAGAGCAAACTTTTTTTATGCGGTCACATTATTTTTGCCAAATACTCCTATAGGCTATGCAGTGTCCTCACTTATTCCTTGAATTTTGCTACAACTGTACAACATACAAACAGCTTTACCATAAACATGCACAGAATCTCTATCTGTGCTGCATCTAGCAATCAGAACTCACCGATCAAACTGGAGATATGTCATCGGTTTATAGGTGAATCTCCACACGATGCCAACGTTATGATGATTGTTGAATTTCAAATGTCGTTGTTCAAATAGCTGCAAGTCTCCTATTAGCCTTCTGTGTCCAGAACCTCTGGGTGTTCACACCAGGTAGTCAGGCAGACTCGGTTTGACTCTGCGCCGAAAATGAAACGTTTCAGTTGCTGTAATGTGTTTTCAATTTGTCAAACAACCTGCTACCTCCCCTCGCCTGTGGTGGTGCTGCACCAAGAACCGCTGAAGGAAACGACACAAAAACCTGTGAACAAGACACTGACCACAACTTCTCTCTTTATGAAATATAAACATATGCGCAGTGGTGTCATATAGGTGTAGGGCTTCTCTTATGTGTTTGGAAAATGTGCCAAACAAATGCCCTTCAACAATGGGCTCAGCATGAGTAGACATGTGCATTTGTTTTGATTGTATTTACCCAAAATGCCTTGTGCTTGAATTCATTTCCTGCTATAGCAGTAGTTTATAGTAATAAAAAGGAGCCTTGTAAAAAATCCAAAGTATGCAGCACAATATGCCTTGGAGGGGGATTAGCCTTCCTTCCATTTTGCTTTAAACCTGTATGTTGTATGCATACTCAACACAAGCAAATTAGGTTCTGAAACAAAACATATCCTTTATAACATTACTATATGTATATACGTATCGATTTTATTTATTTATGTTTTTGCCTCGCACATTAATCTAAAAGTCTTGCCAAGTATTCAAAAAAGCAAGACATAAATGGAGTCGGCCATTTCTCCCTTTTCACTTCGTTCCTTAGTTTGGAAGCATACATTATTACATGGAGTGCCTTGTTAATGGAGAGGAAATATTCACATCAAGCGATGGGTAGGAGACAACCGTTCACCTATTCGCTCTGAGTCACCAGGCGTGAATTTTTACATCCTCATACCTCAAGTTGCAACCGGTGAGTGAACATTCCATGTATTATGGATGAGGTGAAGAGGATGGAAGTGTGGAGGATGGTGAGGGGGTTATCACACAGAGATAGAATTGTTCAAGAATGAACAATGTCTGTCTGTTCACTACATGAAATGCTTCTGCACGGGACGTTTGGATGTGTGCGGCTTCGGAGTGTCTTGTAAACCCCATTAGGCTCTCGCGCGTCAGCCCATGGACACAATTCTCCTGACTGAATACATCCATAGACAACAAGGGTTTTAAATTGCTGAAAAAACTTCAGAGCTGAGAAAGTGTTTTCTTTTAAACCACAATCCCTCTGGTTATTGACTTAATGGGAAAAGGCTAGTGCACATAAGAATGGAAGTAAATTGAAGAGCCTAAGCCGCCAAAAAAAGGCCAATTTGTTTTGTTTTATCTTTATTTTTGCATTAAATATATCAAATTATTTCTGATTTCTGCTTATGTCTAGTAATTGGGTATTTATATAGATTTTATTTTTTTTTTATGTAAAAAAAAAGCCCCAATAGTTAGCCTCAAAAGCAAGTATTTGGTAATTGGGGTGGGTGTGTGTGTGTATTTGCTGGCATCCACAGCTTACATTAACGACTGTCAGGTTCAGAAGTGTTTATAGTGGAATCCATATTGGCAAAACTGTGGCTACATCTCAAGAAAGGTAATTCCAGATCACGATGCAGCCACTAACTGGCTTAATTGTGGGCATGGTGTTCCTCTGGGGAGTACACTGTTGTTTCTGTGTCAGTCTTAACCTTTGGAATTGTGGCATTCAAATTTGTTTCATCTGATCACAGCAATTAGTCGTAAGGTTTTTTAAATTATTGGCAGCACTATGTGCTTTCTTTGACGATTGTATTACTGTTAAAACATATCTGCAAAAAAAAATATTTTACAAGGGTGGGTACACTTTTGAGAGCCACTGTATGAGTTTGCAAAAGTTGGTCAAGATTAACTTCTGAATAAGGCAGGAGAGATTTCTGTTAACACTTCCTAAAATCATGACTGTTCACTTATGTTATAAATAAAATAAATATAAACTTTGGTCATTTTAATGATATATATTCATGCTTATAGCCAAGTCTAACTTGGCAGTGTTTCCAAACAGCGATTAGGATCGTTCTCTCCTAAAAGTTGATTGCCGTTTGCCTTTTTACTCTGCAAATAGATATATCGCACCGAAGGTTGAAAAGCTAAATTTTGTGCACCCTGATACAGCGGTATGATCTTCGTTTTGTATCATGCAACAACTACGACCACATAGGCACACTCGGTGTCGCAAAGTAAATTGCTCGGTGGGAAATCGTGTTTACAGTGACCTGCTTTTTTTCTGTGACACCGAACTGACAAGAACACAAATCGGCTCAACTGCTTCATTGTGCTAGTATCCATTCAGATTGTGAGAAATTATAGAATTTCTTATGAGAAATGTAGACAATTAATTAGTATGCTTGAATATGAAACCTCAACTATTCGCAGATTGGGTACGCGGCTCAGGGAATATGCACAGTACAACTGTATATGTGGAAGCCTTAAGTCACTAAGGTAAATGCAGTCTAAAATGCTGGAATTTTTGCTCTCTATATCCAAATCTTCACCTGTTCAAACAGGTGGGCAGATGTTGAACATTTCTAATGTATTGTGTGAGGGGGTGAGATAAAATCAACAGCAAAGTCTGAAAAATCCCTTTTAAAGCTGAAGGGCAAAGATAGTGCAGGGATGACAACATAGAACTAATATACCAGTGATAACCCTTATTCTGAGCAATCAACTTGAAATAACTCTGAAAGTCACAGAGCCTGCCCTTGAGAAAAGAAACCATACGTGCATTTTGTGCAAGAGAAACCAATGCAACATTTACACAGTAGATGATAAAGATATTTCATGTTGATCACTTCCTTTCACAAAACAAAACACATTGTTCAGAGATTGGCCTGCTGGGAATGATGCTAAATGAATGAACCTGCAATGCAATGATTGCACGGCAGCTATGAATTAAAAGGCTCATTAAAGTAGATTTGCAGAAATATAGCAGCCAGTTTTCACTCTTCATCTGTTGTACTTAAGTATCTCTGGGAAGCTTAGTGAATGACTTGCAAGAGGAGCAGAAAAAAGCCTTATGCATCATCTGTTTACCTAAAAACGGGATAATTTATTCCTTTGAAAGGGCTAGTAGGGCTATACATCTTTAAGGACATTTTATTACACGCTGCTGTCTTAGCTTCATAAACTTTGCTTGTAGAAATTTTAGGAGCTAAAGCTGAATGTAATCTCTTTTGCTTTGTGTGAGGGTTGGATTTCTGGTTTAAAAACTCTTCTGCCTAATACAACTGGAATAAAACACAATGTAATTCTAAAGCATAAAGGTTCCTATGGGATGATGTATTTCCATGGTAACAAGCTAGTTTATCACTGTGAAGGCATACAAATTATGTAGCACCACCTTGTTGTTACGCTCAGACTTTATGAACGTTTTAACAATAGGTATTCATTCTGTATGAAAATCCATTTAGACTGACCCAATTGCTCAAATTATAAATATGCACCTTTGACATAGCGTGAATAGTATGACATTCTTTTTACTGAAAAACTGGGTATTCTTAAGTCTTGTCATGTCGGTAAAAATGAATGTAGATTTCTTTAAAATATCTTTTTAGAAGTGTACTTAAGCCTAATATCAAATTATTTCCCTTGAGCATGGCTGTTAATGTAAATGTGACAGATTCATTCCAATTTCTGAGAAAGAGAAGAACATCTAAAGAGCATTTAATCTAAGGGAGGCTTGTTCAGGGATCAAACATGCAGGGTGACGGATTGTTGAGCTCTGATTTCACATGTTTCATTTCTTCATCTTGCATCACTCGCTAGTCTCAATGAACAAGCATTGGGGTTTTAGAAGTTCATCTAATAGATTAACATTTATATTAATTCATAGTCATACTGAATTATGTTACATTGTTAATATTATAAGATTAAACTCTTAAGAGATTAGACATGAAGATAAAAAAACCTGTCAACTCTTTCAGAACACGTGGCAAGATTATCATTAGCATGACTTTGCTCCCAAAGAACCATAAATGCAGAAAAAAAAGAGAGTAGGATTTGCGAAGAGATAATCGTGAAAGTTAGCTTTGTTCCATATGGAGGCAGCTGGAGGATTTCAGAACGTTACTGACTGCCTCAAAGAGGTTAACTTCATAAACAGTCATGAGCATTCACTGAGCCGACTTCCCTTAAGGACGTTTTTTTCATTTGAAATTGTTCTTCTGTAGAATGAAGTATTTTGTATTTTGCATGTTTTTATGGTGTGCATTATCAGGTTTTGGCCTTCAGAATTATCCACTATAGGGTTCTGTACTCTAGTAATAAGGCAAAAGCTGCTGAGGAGATTTAATTTTTTATTTTTCATGTTGCTCTCAAAGTTAAACAAAATGGTGACAAATTAGCAGCCAGTCTTGTTGGTGTGTAAAAATTATGTGCAAGAATTGGTAACTGAGTTTTTGCTAAATTCCTTCCACTGCTATAAAATCCTGTTTTGCTTAAACTGCAGAGTTTGGCTGGTTATAGTTCACATTTGAACCTTGTGCATCAATACAGTAGACGGATAGATATAGTGATTTTTAGCATTTTTTTTTTTTTTGCCGAGACATCTTGTATGTCAAATACACTGACATATATGTTAATCATACAAAGTTTTATTTTACAATTTTACGTATTATTTTGTCCAAGTGCCTAATGCTTTTTGAAAAGGCACAGTTTGCTGCCGCAGATACGAAGAGTTTCTGTTGCCAGTTGAAATCTTGTTTCAGTCTCTCTCGGGCTTTAACTATGCTTTAGCTTCAATAAAGATTGTACCTTGCAGCGTAGGTAAACAAGAAAATGCCAACAGTCATGTGAAACCTGATAACCCAAAAACGACGATGCAGAAAAAGAAGTCATGACAGTTACCCTAAATGTTACTTTGCATGCCAATTCAGCATAGTTTGAAATGTTTTCTTTTTCCAGTTTTTTATGCATTTTATCAACATCCTTTTCAGTTTTCAATACTGTATATTTTTCAGAGACGGAGCTGGCAGTTCTCAAGTTGCCACAGGTGTCACAGAAAGAGGCAACCCCCAATCCCACACACGCAAAGCTTGCACAACCTTAGTGAATTTTTATTCAGTTTTCCAGGTCTGGCTGTCAAAATGCCAGTCAAGACCAGCAGAGCCCAGTTTGTTGTTGTCACAAAAACCCCAGTTTTCTGGCACACCGTTGAGCTTTGCTTCTCCTGAACTTTGGAGCCGATGGCGTTTAGAAAGGACAGCTGAAGTAAGTCTTGCACTATTTGAGAGCAACAAACTGAGGTCACAGAACCACATAAATTCTTAAACAGGCATTGAAGTCTGTAGATAAAGTAATCTGGAAAAACACACACACACACACACACACACACACACACACGCTCTACTTGTGTCTGTTGGCTTTTCTCGCCAACTACTGTGTCACATGGACAACCGGCTGTTTTTGACCTTCGATTACCACAATTCCAGACACATATACTGAAATTTATCAAGGTTTAGAAAAACATTTAAGTTGATTCTACTTTTTCCTATTTCTGAGCCTGCTGTTCTCAGCAGCACAGGAATGTGTGCATTAGTCAGCTCCACACATATCCACATCTTCATCTTAGCCCCCTGCCTAGACCACCCACCTTCTGTCGTGACACCTGCCAGTCAGAACCGTGTCGGCTAACAATTAGCTGGTGAGTCAAGTCAGCATATCAGTCAGTGCAATCTGTCTGACCGAGGTGAGTCTGTTGGCTTTCCACTCGGTCAGTCAGAGTGACAGATTGTCATGCAGATGGCTCATCAGTTAGACATGGTGGTCCTTCACTGCACAGTGTCTATCAGGACAGTAGCATTTCCTCAATTTCTGTTTTAAATTTCTAATTGACAAATAAGATATATTTTACCTTCTAGTTCCAAGGGACCCTCTCCTTTCTAATGCCACCCTGGGCAACTGCCCATATAGCCCATATCAAAATCTGCCACTGTATGCACGATTTTAAAATATGTCAAGCATATCAAGATTCTCAGTTTTCTATGGCGAGGTTGTGTGCCACCAAGTTGAGCATGCAGTGGTGTTCTGACATGCGCTCAAATCTGACAAGCAGCTCACGCTCGGCTCCATCTCTCTTTGCTCACTGGGTCAGTTCTGTCTGTGTGCTCACATTTTGCTCTGCCTGAGCTCGAAACTCGACGTGTATGTAAATGAACCATACCACCAGCCAATTTTTTTATTTCTTTTTAAATCCAATCAAAGCATGCCTTGAAAATCCTGCATTCACTTCAGTGAAAAACGGCCAATCACAACCAGGAAATGGGGGACATTTCCACTGTTTTTGCAGCCGATAGACACATTGCAGTATGACGTTACACCAGTGGTAACTAATGTACCACAGCAATGTCTTAAGTTAATTGTTGCCCAATAATCGCAAAATAAAGTCTGAAAGGCTGTTTTACATCAGTATTTCCAAGGCATGCTTTGATTGGATGGAAAAAGCCTGTCTGTGATTGGCTGGTGGTGTGGTTCATTTAAGTACAAGTCGAGTTTTGATCAGACACAGAGCCAAATGCGATCACACAGATGGAACTGGCCGAGTGAGCAGAGAGAGATGTTGCCGAGCGCAAGCAGCTTGTCAGTTGAGTAAATGTCAGAACACCACTGCACGCTCAACTTGGTGTCACTGCATGCTCAGCTTGCTCATTGCTCTCAACTTGGTGGCACAAAAGTCACACAATGGTTTTCCAGGTTCCTATATTCCTATAGGAAGTCATTTTGCATGTAGATGTGCACATAGTGACAACACAAGAAAAGTGAGAAATGTTCAACTTTTGTCGCCGTCTGGTGTCACGGACAACGTTCACCTTTCGCAGTCATTCGTCACTCCCAATGTGTTGAGACCATAACGAGCTGCTGAGAACTAAGTAAGCCTCTGTGGGAGAGAGACCCGCAGGTTAAATTAGCAGCTCGATTAATCTGCGTTATGTAATATTAATGCATTAAAATGTTTATATTAAATCACATTCATTAATGTGTTAACGTTGACAGTACTAATTTTTATCCTCGTACTGTTATAAGTCATTTAAGATGAGTCATTTGCAAGCACTGATATCCAATTAAGACATGCATATGCTTGAAAACTCATCAGCTGTATCATAACACACAGTATTTGATTCCTGTCATATGGTCTACCTTACTATTATGACTGTACCCCACTGGACTCATTACTTGGACTCGTTTCCATTTTTCTCCTTAGTTGACCCTCGTGAGCAGATCATGTAGTCATCAATACCATCGTGTTTTGCTCAATGTGGCAATATTTCCATATCAAACTATTCATGCCATTCGTTTTTTCTTCCATTTTTCCTATCTGGGTTTGGGTTTTGTCTTAATGGTTCACTTAGGAGGCTAAAATAAGTCACAGTCCAACATGAATCTTTTTTTTTTTGTTCTGTTTTTTTTTTCTGTAATAATCTTTATAAACTAAAAGAAAACAAAGGGGGAAAAATGCAATAGTATTTCTAATTTATTTGTACAGAAAGATGATTAGTTTCTGTTCTCACTACAGCTGGGTGGGACTGGTGTGTGAGGACTGAGAAAATGTGAGTGGTTTGGGAAGGAAGAGGGTCCCTTGGCAGCAGCCTCTGTTTTTTGAGAAGCAGTCTAAGAAAATGTGTGCTTCCACAGCAGAACTTCTAAAAGTCTCTGGTAAGACATCAGCAGATTTTCCTGTAGGGACATTTTTAAAGAAAAAAATAATTATTTATTACCAGGGACTTAAAAAAAAGATCAGTATTTGCTAAATATCATGACAAGAACATGAAGTTGGCACCACTGCAGCTGTCGCATGTGCCAAACTAGTCATTTGATACTGATAGATACTTGCACCAGCCAATACAGTCTCACTTTCACAGTTCATATATTAAAGGATGGAAAATGTGTGAAATCACTGGGAAGTGAAGACACACATTTGTTGAATTCATTGTCCTAATACAGATTTTTATATATATATATATATATATATATATAATTTTATTATCAGGCCAAAACACCTAACAGTTATTTAAATGTGGGCTGCATCTCTACCATATGAAGGATTGATCACATCTTTCTTATTTTATTGGTAGCAACGCCTGAGTGCAGATGCACATGAAAATAATGAGCACAAGTAGGAAGGAGAGAGTCATCCTTTATTGTTATAGAAAGACGTTTGCACTGCTGTGTCAACTGATTAGAATGATTTGAATGAATATGCCACTGTTGTTTACACAGACAAGTATGTGTGAACGTGTGATTTGATTGGTGCGCTACTAACAATTCTTATGAACAAGCAAGATTTCAGCCTGATCCGTCTTCAAGTACGAACACCTCACACAAAACCTGTTGCACACGCGCAAAAAAAACAAAAATCAAAAAACAAAAATCAGATGGGATGATTGCTGATACAGTCTTAATTAAAAAAAACAAAAAAAAAACAATACAAGGACCTGCACAGTTAACCCCAGCAGATAATTTGAAGCCGCTGCAATTGTGGTATTTCTTTTTCTCTCCTCAATAAAAGCCAGTGAGAACAGATAAACGGAAACAAAAGCACAGTACAGAAGTGCAGCCACCTTGAACAGAACATCAGCACACTCATGCACAAACAGGCACCAACCCAAAATGCTTTGTTTGTACTGAATCACTTGATACCAAACTGAAAAAACAATGAAAGGACAGGCAGAAAATTGCAACTGCTGGCAACCACGTCGGGATTCACAGTGAGATAATTCTGTCCATCAGACTAACTACAATAATACGGCTATTAAGGGTTTGACTTTGAACAGTGTGTCAGTGTGTGTTCAGGGGATTTATATGTATATATGTATGCGTCTCCAAATTATCCAAAGAAATTATGAATGTGGATAAGATGTGGTGTTTTGACCTCTCCCACCATGTATGCACATCTCTTTCTACTAGAACGCCTCTGTATCTAGACAGTGATGTTTTTGCCACTAGAGAGTTTCCTGACTTTGTTCTCGGTTGATCAAAAGCATTTGCACTCTGTCACAGTTCACTGCTTTATCTAAAAACAAGTTTCACAATTTAAACAATTTTCCTTTTCATATTTGTTTTTGCTACATATCTCTTTGTCTGTCCCTTATAGTTTTTAATTACTATGTTTTTGTTCTCTCTTGCATAAACACTTGAGCTCCCACTGCTAATATGCTGCTTCTGAAAGTGCACTCAACATGGCAGTGTTCAGTAAATCCCAACATAAAATTAAACTTTTGAAAAAAGCAACCTGCTATTTGGTTGAAACCAAATATTAAAAATACCCAAATGAAATGTGAACGCATTGCCCCTGGAGATCCTTGGACTTCGTCTAGCAAATCTGCCTTCAACTCTGACAGCATGGGATGAAATATCAAGGAGTCTGTGATGAAGCGAGTGTATGCTAGGAAACTATTTTGTGTGTTCAAGCTGTCATTTTAAAAGCCAAGAGCTGCTTGAAGGATATGTTGCTTCCCTAGAGGCAGAAAAGGCAAAGTATAAGATTTATCTCAGACAAGCTCTGTAACGCAGCAAGGCTGGGCTGATATGTTTTAAAACCACTGCCATTGAAAAAACCCACACAGTCGACTGACATCGTGAACACATCTTGGATGTGACAGATATGGCATCTTTATTACTAATTCATTGGAACAAAGTTGGATCTTGGCAAAGTGCTTCCCTGTGCATCCCAACCCCACATCCAAATGAATCTGAAAAGGCAATCTAAATTAAGAATGTCATAGGCATCTAACTTCTAACCATGGAATACACTGATGCCCTTACCAATGGCTAAACATGTCCACTTTTCTCAATTTAAACAAACAGAATTCTCCATATGCTCAGCGTTTCTCCCTTCGCTTTTTTCTGTGTACACCGGAAGCAAAGTTTGGTTTTTCTTTGCCCTTTTAACACAATGTTACTCCCTGAGAGTTTGTATAAAGCTTAGTAAACGGATGTGGTAGAGCAAAAGAAAAAGATGTAAATAATAAACACCAACCTGTTAGAGATTTTTAGACAGCTACTTTGTTTTATTTTTCCTGATGGAGTTTAAAGGCAGAATATTTATGGCTTCGAGACAAGATGTCGGAAAAAAAAATGCACACTTTAATGCTTTTGCTGCTTTAAAGTAATCATTTCTATACCTGTCAGTAAAATACAACACTTATGAAAGGCTGGGAATCCACTGTGGATTTTGTTCTCATGTCAAGCTCTTACATTTCTCACATCCTCTACAGTTTTGTACAGCCTAGTTGGGTTTAGAATTGCTTCAGGTTGGTATTTTCAGCTGTGCTGTAATAAATGATCGTTACTCAAGACAATGAAGTATTAAATGGTCCCAGGTTTCCCATGAGTGAAGATTATCAGTAATGTTCTCAGAGGAGCTTAATTTTTTCAGTTATTTTGTCATGTATTGTCATGACATAATTTTAACAAATATGTAAAAAAAAATTTTTTCTATATTTAAATACAAGTCACATACGTAAAGCTTAAAATTGGGAAGTCTCATGAGCGTAAAGTAGCACTCTTTTTGAGTAGGCTATTTCATCCATGAGTCGGTGAATGAATCGATTTGGAAGTATAGTAATTTGACTGAAAACTGGTTTTATAAGGAAATCATGCATTTTTCCTCATTTGTTAATTTAATTTATTCTTCTTTTAAACTTTAACGAGTGATTTTCTTTATGCACGATCTTGGTGCTCAGGATGTCTGGGAGCTAAAATTCTCTTACTTCATTTGTCACAGTCAATGCAAAGAGTTGCACTCTGATCTTTGTAGTCAGGAATTATTATCAATGATTGTGATACTGTTGCTCCAGAGAACATCAGCTGTGTGTGAACCAGTAACTTTGCCCATCAATACCTTCAGCCACAACAGGCCTCGTATTCACAGTCTTAATGTGGCCCAAAATGTAAACCAGTTTGACACTCCTGCTCTAGTTGAAATCTGCTGAGCTAGAAGGAACTGTGCTCGAGTCATTAATATACTGAATCAACAGCAGAGCCTGTTATTTTTAGAGAGAATGGCTGCTAAGATTACACTACTGTATGTGTGCACAAACAAGCTGACACTTTACATGCCTCTCCTCCTGACAGAATGTCTTTTTTTCTGCATATTTGGTTATGCTGCATATGTCTGCTGCTCCCTCTGTCGGCCTGCGTGTAATTGCTCTGTCATGCCGTGGACACTGCATGCTGCAAACACTGAGGTTTGGAGGGATCTTCTGCTTCACCCACATAGCTTTATAATTATGGTGGCCTCCCTCCAGGGATTGGTTAGATTCAGCTGGGGGACAGCAGAGAAACCTCCCTAACCCTCCCAGCACCGAGCCAGCATGTCCGCAAGGCTTCTATTAAGCAAGCACTCGTGCAATTACCTGAAGGTGAGGGAGTGACATGAATGCAGCTAGAATGTGATAAAGTGGTTTCTATCATGTTTAGCAATGAGCAGTATCGCATAGATATGTTATGTTACGTTCCTGTATTTGTGGAAATTGATCAGCTGTTTAAAAGAGCTGTTAAAGAGATGGTAGGGAAAGTGATGAGATTTTCTCCAATGTATTGTGGAGCATAAAGCAAAGCGACGGAGTCCCTTCTCATCCGGTCCCTACGTGCTGTCAGTCAACTGATTGAAAAGAAACTTGTAGAAGAAATAGAAATGTGTCTTGTAGGTTTTTTTTTGTTTGTTTGTTTTGTTTGTTTGTTTGTTTTTCGATCATGGAGACCATGGACAGCCATGGTGTGAAAACAAGATGTCTGTCGGGCAGCACACTGCAGGCAAGTTACCCAAGCAGATAGCTTTCTGAGTTAACTAAGTGAATTAACTTTTCAATCAGGAGAGATTTAACCTGTGTGCTTATGAATAGCTGTGTGTGTCCCAGCCAGCTAGTTTATTATGTACATCTATTCAATTGCTTGTTAACCAGGGAATTTCATCTCTATTTGGAGAGTCAGCTCTTGTGGCTTGGCTCCCAATCGACTCTTAATTTATTATCTGCAGTCCCATATTTTAACTAACTGGGCAAATAGGGATGTTTTATTTTGTATTGAATGTTCCCATTATGAGAATTATGCTTCCTTACTTTTATGTCTCTGTTCTGTTACAAAAGCAGACATTCTTACCTTTGTAAAATATTTTAATCAGATTTACTCTTTTTTTTTCTTACCAAAACAAATGAGTAAAACCCTACAAACAAATCTACCGATCAGACCCATTATCATGTGATTTATCACATTTCTGTCCCCTCTTTTCTCAGCTTGTTTTACAGATATTTGTGTTGACTGACTGCACTTGTGTGTTGTCTGCCATCCTGAAAGTTGAGAAGTTTACACTAATTGCACTAGATGAGTTTTGAACAATCAGAGGCAGTGAACAAAGACATTTTATTTTCTACAGCTCTGAGCAAGTTCCAGGAGTGTTTGTTATCCAGAGAAGAGTGGGGGGAAAGCAAAACCATTGTAAAGACAAAGACATTCCCAACTGAAATAGGCCTGGCCAGCAGATGCGATGTAGAATGTGCTCTCAATCTGTTTTTTGTTTTTATTTGTTCATAACAAATATATTCTGAAACTGAACAAGCAGTGCCAGTATGCAAAAACATCCTTTTTGTATGAAACCAGTTTAATGTCAGGGTCACTTTTTACACAGAGGTATCATTGTTTCTCAATGGGCCAAGAGGAATAAATGATTTCCTCTCCTTGATGTTTTATTTTTTTTTCTTTGATGTTACTATGCCCCATCTGTATCACATTTTGCATTTTTGTTCCACGAAATCGCTGACGTTAGCTTCTACCATTTCACCCAATTTATTCTCCATCTATGTGAAAAGCTGGTTGTCATTTTCATTAATATCTTTTAGTATATTTTACTAACATGTCCCTCATCCAAAATATTCCGAACAAGAAAATGTATTCTAAAATGAAATAGAATCACTTAAAAAAAACCTTTTTTTTGAAGGTATTATAGAGAAACACGGTTGTATATAAAATATATAGGAACATAATAAAAACATGAAAACCTTTTTTGTACATTGCAGAGTGTGCTAAGAATGTATTCTTGCCAAGTTATATTTTATGTCTAGCCATAACATGGATTCATCCCTGTTGACTTAAGAGTTTGAACATGTGAGTCAAGTGGCAAAGAAAAATCTAATCTTTTGGTTAAAATAAAAAAAAAAGTGAGTTGAACATTCAACTCATCACAGCTGCAAAACAACTACACAAGAGTTCTTGATTTTCTACTGTTGGCTAAGACAACAAACAAATTATGCTTCATTTAAAATCACTTTAAAATCTACTTAGGTTTATTACATCCTCAGAATGGATGCTTGAAAAACACTTTTTAATCTATTAACTACCTTTGACAGTAAATTAATTAATTAAATTCAAATTAATTGTATTGATATTTAACGTACACCATTAGGATTTTCTATTACGAGATGATGATTGATATGACAGCATTTATTTATTTTTTTTATCCATCAAATTGGAGCCCATTAGGAACAGAGCAACTTTAAATGCCAAAAGAGAAAAATAAATCTTATCAATAAAAAGCAAGCCCTGCTGGGAAGGTAGAACTGCCATCTGCAATAAAAAAACTAAAAACAAAACAAAAAAAAAATATATATATATATATATGAAAGAAAATATTGGGGAGAATTTAGATTTAACTGTAATAATTTTGCTTCAGAGGTTAAATCAACATTGTCTCACATAACCTAGATAATCATTAACTGTGACTTAAGATAGAAAGCAGCTATTCTCAACAGTACTCCCCCTTNTTAAACAAAGAGAATTTCCAATTGCTTTTGTGGCAAATTGGCTTGACACACCAGTGTAAATCGGTTTATGTAAATCTCATAAAGAGTGCTGTCCTTATCTCAACATGACATAAACCAGAAGCTGAATCAAAGCCTTTAAAACCAACAGCTCTAAGTAAACACTGAGATGGGTTGGCGGGAACTCTGGTGCAGAGGTTACGCTTTGCAAATAGAATGCTTAGGGTTTAGCGAGTGAAACAAAATTAATCAACCTTTCAGCTGATTTACTTAGATTAGGCTTCCTTTTGTTTTCCCAGGCTGGTTACTTTTATGTCTGCTCAAAGTTATCCCTATTAGTTATTCTTTAGCTTTTTCCGCAAAAGATGAAAGTGAAGCAATCATCTGAAAAAAAAAAAGGAGAGCCAGACTTCTTATGAGACCAAAACATAACAGAGATCCTCAGATGATGCAACACTGCTGTCATGAACTGCGTGTTGCGAACACTTCTCTTCAGGAACGTTAGGTTGAATTCTAGAGATGGTTTTCAGTTGTGTCCAAATCATTTTGCAGAGACACTTGACTGGCATAAGAAGCTGAAAATAATGAGGGTATTTCAGATGGGGGTAGCCAAAATGCATTTGCGGCACTGCTGACACAAAAACGACAACCAAAACCATTTAGAATTTAGACGGACTAAGAACAAATAATTTTCATCTCATGCAATTAAAATTCAGTTTGGTCAATGTATTCCTTTATATGTTGAGTAGCTGCAAAAACGATGATGTAAAAGAAATGACAGAAACATCACAGGGGTGAAAATTTTATTCGACACGATTAATATAGTGGGAAATTAAGGTTTATTTGTTCAGCTGAGTACCAGCAAAATAAAAATAACTCAATCTTGAGAAATTAGCGACTTTTAAAGGTCTGACAAAAAGGTAAGATAAACATCAGTCATTGACATTACAAAACAGCAGATATTTCAGAATGCTATAAGAAGTGAAATGAACAAAAATAAATATTCAGGGTTTTTTTTTAAGCCATATTTTTGTGTAGATTCTTGCTGCATAAACACAAAACAAAAGCTTTTCAGAAAAATGTTTTGCTCAGCTATTTTTAACAGTAATAGAATCAAATAATATTTTATATCTGTTTTGTCCCTCCTTTCATTATTGCCCCTTTACAGAGCAAGTGATTGTGCAAGTAATAGTTTTTTTTTTTGTCATTATAATTTAGCAGTAACTTAGGCAAGTATAGTGGCACAAAGGATGGTTAAAAATACAATGTAAAAATTGTGTCCAATGATTTTAAGAATGTGTTAAGTCACTGTAGTTTATTCAGTAACATCCAGTATTATTCTGCATATAGTGGATAAAATAAGTACTGAACATGTCAATGTTTTCCCAGTTCAAACATGGTTTTATTGGCATGCAATTGAAAGCAGATGTCCGCAGCAATCCAAGTAATCCACACATATAAGTCATGGCAAATTATAAATGAAGCATATGATAAAATCCACTTTAAAATACTTAGGCTTCTTTGTTTAAAACATACATTATTGGGCACTTTACTAAAAAGATATTTCTTTTTTTTTTAATCATTCTTTGCATTTCTAATTGATAAAAGAAATAAAAGGTGTGGTCCATACATACTTTAAACTTTATTTTGGATCACAAAATAATAAATTTAGCCATCACTGCAGTGGCCAAACCAGTAATGTGACCAAAGCACACAGTTCAATCTAAAGTTCTTCTGAATAGTTGGCTTGAGATCCCTGGTAAATCTTTTGCCTCAGTATGTTACCTGCTGGTTGACCTTTGCCCCCACACACACACAACACACACTTTCAATCAACAGTGATGATCAAACTCTTGTTTTTATGATTATAAAATATAAATCAGTACAACAAAGCTGACATCTCCCTGCCAGCCAGTCTCTGAGTTGGTTTAACTGACTCCCTTCTGTAATCCTCTTAGAGTACGACAATTTAGCCAGGACCTGCCTGGGGGTCACTGTTAGTGTTGTTGCTTTTCTCTTACATCAGGTACAAAGAGTGACCCCTGAGAGCAGGTCAAGCTGAGGTAAATCTTTCGGTTAACTATGCTACTTTCTCTTCTCTGCGTCTCTATCTTCACACGAGAAAATACCAGGAACTGATCACTAGGAGCAACATCTGACTTTAATGTGTGTTATATGCATCACTTCACGCTTGTTTGCTTTAGTACAACTCCCTTATGTAACTCTAGAGTAGCTGAGCCAGAAACATGGCTTTTCATCTGCTTTGTGTATATGACTCAGGAAAAAAAGAAAGAAGCCACAGACCCAAGGCACCAAGGAAGAGAGGAGGGAAACGGCTCAACTGACTGATGACAAGTAATGATTTTCAGGCCTATGTTCCTGGAAGTGCAATTTGTCGTATTAGTTGAAAAACGCTGAGCCGAGTAACAAGAACTCATCGCCGCTGTTGTTTAGATGACAACTCGCACAATCCCTCTCCTAGACGGCCCCCTGTGTGTTGTTGGAGGCTTGTGATAAATAATTGAAATGTTGACTCAGCCCAGTGGTCTGGGTCACAACAAGCTGTAGTGCCGCTTATGTGGGATGTGTGTGTACATAGGTTGCCATGCATTTGATAAACCTATGAGGCTGGTATCTGAAAGACATCATTGTATAGTCAGCCGGGAGACGGGGCATGAGGCTTGGACAGATATGACGGTTGAACCAGAGTGGCGTAGAAGTATAAGAAGGAGTGGGAGTGAAAGGAACTCTGAAATTGAACAGCTGTTGGAAGTTACGTCTGTTGGGCCGGACGTGCTGTCCGACGCTCGATCTACCCAGTGGTGGGTGAGTGTGAACACACATACACACACCTGCAAAAGTTCTCACTGGCTTCAAGCAGCAGATCACGGACGTAAGCATTAACTGGAAGCAGAACAGAGGTGTTTCACAACTTAATTTATCTCCCGTATAAGCTTTATTATAGGGTTGAATTCAATTTAAGCCAAACCAAAATGTGAAAAAAAACTAAATTCAAATATTTTTTTCTTGCTTGTGTTTAGTGTCTTGGACTTGCTTGTTGTTTGTTTTCTTAAAGGTAGAAATATAACTTGGCTCATAAATTATAAGTGATCCTGCAAAATGGCCACCTTTTCAGTGTTTCTATCCACTTAAATATGTCAAGTCAATGAAATGCTTTGAAGTCCTCTGGAGACCTGAATTTAGATACATGTGGTGCTGCAGCTGCAAGACAGTGGAGCCTTTCCAATAGCCATGCCTTACCGATGGACTTAAAGTCAATTTCACTCGTCTGTACTGCCCAGTAAATTCCAGACATTAAAGGGAATCTGACAAAACAGAGAAGATTAGATTTCTGCAGTATTTTATTGTTGTAATGTCCTGCAATCAATTTTCTGAGAGTCCATTCTGGTTTGTCCTGTTGATTAAAGTGTAATGAATAATGTAGCGAGTAATATAACTGGTCATCATGCTGAAATGAAACTAAGTTTCATTAGATAGCAAACTATCTATGCTATCTAAGAGCATAGTACGTTAGTTTACTTTGCATTCGAGTTGAGCCCAATCCGATAAAACACGGGTATCGGGGTTATTAATGATGTCACTCTGACTCATGCAGTAGACTTGGCTTTTCGGACTTGGATGAAAAGTCGTTGCGCATTTAGATTTTAAAGTATTCATTGTTGTCTCATAGTTAAATACAGGAAGATGTTTTTAAACAATTAACAGACATATTTGTTTGGATTCTGCAAATACCTTCAGTGTAAACTAAAGTTTTTTTGGCGTTAATTGGAACTTCTCTTGTGGTGGATAGTTTGCTGCTGCGGAGTGAGCACTCCACTGCTCAGCATCACCTTCCTCTGAGAAATGTTGGAGTTGAAATGACAAAATGATAGATGTTGTTTGTTTGATTTTTGCAAACCTTTGGAGCCGTGGATGTAATGAGGGGTTGTTACAATAACAACTGAGGAAAGAACTACATAGAGCTTTATCAGACAACTTTGTATAATAGAAATTGTTCTTAACGGTCCTATAAACTGAATCGCAATTAAAGGATTGCCGTGAATACTATGATTATTTCTGTACCAAATCGCGTTTCATCTTCCATCCTGCACAATGATAGCAAAGTGGATTATTTCATAATAAATGCTTAAGATCTAAAAGACAAAGCTTCAAGGCAAACCTTTGTTGTGTTGAAAACTCTCTTATTGAAATAACTTAACGGTAACAAAAAGAACGGTTCCTGAAAGCTCTCCTCCATGAATTTTTCATAAGTAGATGCTATGTGTTTCTTGTATTGAACTTCAGAATAATAAAACAAACAAACAAAAAATCTTCCAGCTGGTGAAGTTAGCAGCTGGAAGTGAGCACCTACAAGACAACAACTGAAGAAGGCCAGTTATGACATTTTTGCATGACAGACATTTGCACATTTATTACGTCATAGACCGGAACATAAGTGTGATTTTCAGGCATAATCGCCATGTTTCCAACCCACTTGCAGCTGTGGAAAGTGTGGACATGATGCTGCAGCTTTGACATCCCGTCACCTTGTTTAACCATAAAAACACAGTTTGGGGTCTCTTTGTGGTTACATCTGTTCCATGCCATGCTGGTATAAATGAAAGTGCACTGTGGTATACACTTCGAGTCTGAAAACACCTCTTAAGCCGTTTACTTTCAAGTTAATCCCAGATTTTGTGAGGTGAACTGCCACCATGACATTGACTGCACAAGTTCTGAGTGAATAAATCCCACCAAGTCCAAGAGGTCGTTCAGTCTTCTGCTCAAGAGCATGACGGCGTCAGGTTCAGGTTCAGGCTGACTAATTCTTCATCAAAATAACCATTTCTTTTTTTTGGTTTTTGAGAAAAAATGATCTTGTGTAAAACGGTTTTGTTTTTATTTCAATATTATGTCATTTTATCACTATTTGATCTGGATCCAAGTAATTTTTAAGTGCTTTTTAATGTTTGGTTGTTAACTTGATTTAGTTGCATCTAAATATTTCAGCATAATGTTGTCCATATTGTTAGAAGATATTTGATCTAGAATTATTAATAATTCTTATCCCCGTTTAATATAGAATTAATAATCTGACTATGCAGGAAAACAAAAGTTCTAAGAGTTTTGTTTTGAAATTGTCCAAAAGCAATAATGTGTATCTGGCACGTCATTGTCAAATGCTATAAAGCATAATCTGAATGTGCAAATGACAAATATGTAGAGACAAACAAACTTAAGTGCAAACCTGGAGTGTTTAAACAACCTCTGACAAACATAAACAATGCAACAGGAAGTGTTTAGTAGCAAACATGTGACTGTGTTTCTGCTTGACTTAAAACACAAGAGTAACAGAACCACATTTTAAAGTTCAATCTTAGCATATACAGTATTAGCCAAATTAAACCAGCTTAAGTGAATATCAGCTATAGTTACAAGTAAATATAGGCCACGATTGTTTGAAGCCTCTGGTATTGGGCTCTCCATTAATGTTAGTTTGAACACCAACAACTGCATGAATACACAAAGTTTTGTTTGTTTCACTTTATCTAACTTTGCTCAAAAACATATTAAACGGTGACTATAAAGGAGTTACTGTTACACCCTAATATTAAATAAAAACCTGCCCTCTGACATTTTAGCCAGCTGGGTTGGAGTGACTTGATGGCACCAGAGGGGATTTGATGCCAGATGGGGGGGGAAAAGGTCATCGTTTAGTTCTTGGCATCGCTGAAATGTGCAATGATCAGGGTGGGAACGGGGGGTAATTGCACTGAGATCCCCTTCTTTTTCCCTCATGTCCTGTCATTAGAGACGTCAGTGTGGTAAAGCTGCTCCATGCCCAGATTCCATTATTGAACACAAACCCTACTTACCTGTTGCCATAGCACTCATACATATATCTAGAAGATCTGTTCAGTACCATGCCTTTTTATCCCTTAACCTAGTCTGCATATGTTTGCTAAAAATAAGCAACAGTTTGAGAAGCGGAAAGTAATGTATTTATCCAGAAAACAGCCACGGCAAGCAGTGTTTGGAAAAGAACGTTTGTATTCTGTGTATAATCATATTGTTACACTGTCAGTTCACTAATGCCTTCAACAGGGAAAAGAGATTTGGCGTTCTTATGCGTTTCAAATCCGTACTTGGAACTTGCTCTTCCTGTCCAAACACACACACACATACACAAGTACACACACACCCACACACAAGTACACACACAAACAAATATACCCAGACAAAGCGAGTTATTTTTCAGGGTTTAGTCCAGTGATTATTCTTGGAGAAGTTGACTCGGGAGTTTGGTCCTTTGCATCTTTGTGTCTGATGAAGTATATGTATTCTCTTTTAAGACGCATAGTAACTCATATGCTCATGACAGCCCACTCCTCTTAATCACATTTTACATGACTCATTTCTATTTCCTTGTCATTCTTCATCTTCGCCTTCCTTTGCAGTTTCTTGTGACACCTGTCGCTTGCACTTTGGGAGAGACGGACTGATGTGCAGACATTAATACCCCTCAACCTGCTCTCACCCCACGCACAAGCCTTAGGCTGATAATATTTGCAGACTTCGTTCTGAAGCTTTTCCACTTCTCTCTGTCACACGTTGAGCAGTGATGGGTTTGAAGCAGTGGTAGAGCTCTCATGCCTGTAAGGGAGGGTGGTAGTCTGAGATTTTGAGAGTTTGAGGTAAGTACAGTGCTTTGTAGAAGTATTCACCTTGAACTTTTCCAAACTTTGTTAATCACAAACGTCAATGTATTTTACTGTGATTTACTATGTTAAACCAAATTGGTTATAATTGCCAAGTGGAAGGAAACATTTGTCTTTTTAATGATATTTTGCAAATACTGAAACCAAACAATGTCTTGAGACATTTTGTCTAGATGTGTGTAAATGGCCTGTACCTGTACAGCACTTTACAGAGTCCAGAGGACCAAAACGCTTCACACTACATTCAGTCATTCACCCATTGATGGTGATGATAGCCACAGTTGCCCAGGGGCACACTGAAAGAGCGGGAATCAAACCGGCAACCCACTGATTGAGACACAAACTCCTACCACTGTTGCCACCATAACGTCCCATAAATTACATGTAAGAATTTGTTTTAACCATATATAATAATTCTTGAATTGCACTTCACTGTAGAATACTTTCACATAACATGCTAATTTAAATGTGTACTCGCAATGGGACAAAATGTCTGGAAATTAATATTTGACGAAGTTTGGACAAGTTTGTTTAGTTAGTAAATGTCAACCTTTTGCTGTTAGTAGCACTATCATGCTACGCAGAGCACATGTTGATGTGGAACAGTGACAATGATATTGATATTACAGAGCAAACAAACATTAAAATGTCCACTTATTGACTGTAAATATGGCTCATTGCACCCTCAAATTGAATCCTTAACCATATCTGATGGTGCCGGGTCATTAAAGCCTGCAACACAATGTAGAGACCATATAACACAAACAAGTGGAGTATCATCAGAATGAGATGAGATTGCAAGACAATTTGCATTTAAATCAAATGTAGTAAGAAGGAGCCATATTTAACTCAAAAGTCAAAAGTTTGCATGTCCTTGGGCAGGGTTTTTACACATTTCATATCAACGTGTGTATTTGCTTTAAAAAAAAAAAAAAAAAAAGGCAGGGTTTTTACACATTTCATATCAACGTGTGTATTTGCTTTAAAAAAAAACAAAAAAAACTTGCTTCTTGTGTGCGTATTCCTCTGTGTGTGTATGCTAATTAGTTGTGTTGTCTGTGGGTGGGAGGAACATTTGATTGTTGGCGGGTTTGTTTCCCCTGAGTCCTGTCTGATGGGGATAAGAGAATGGCCTGAGGCAAGCCAGATAGACGGATGCTGTGTTTATTCCCACAGTTCCACAGGCTATAGCCCCAACATCACAGAGAGGCAAAGACAGAGTTGTAGGGAAGCAAGGAATACACCAAGGAACTGTGATGATTAAGACAAAAAGGGGGTGTAATGGGAAGCAGCAGGGAAAGAAGATTATTAGGAGAGGGGTATGCCAAAGGAAGCAGTGATGGATCTGCTGAAAGGAAACCGAGTGGGGACTTATACTATGTCAAGAAGCTTTTAAGTCCTAGAAGAACCTCATATGCATACTTAAAACCCCTCATATCCAGATTCCAGGCTCTATAAAAGGCAGACGAGTCTGTGTGGCTTTAATCTGTACCCAACACATTCAGTCAGCTTATTGTTGATGAATGCCCACCTTTTTTTTTTCCCCAACCTGAAGCACCCGCACAACTTCAACATTATGAAGCCACTCTAAATAGATATATTTTACAGCATTATGCAAAAGACTGAAGCAAATCTGTCAAAATTGAAATATGAGGATAACGGACTCGAGAGAAATGCCAGACTGTAGGTTTTTAAGACTGCCAAGAGGTGCCTGACAGAATAAATCACATTAGATCATAAGATTGTGTCTTTAATTGCAATTTCTAATTACCTTTTAATGCGATTATAGAAAGGGTACTTGATTAACACCTAATTTGACTGTATACTGCAAATCTCTACAAAAAGTAATTTCCTCAGTAGATAATTCATGTTTGAGTGGTTTTTATGAAGAACAGGTGAGGCAGTAGGCCTACAGTAGGTGCATTTTTGTGTTTTTAATTTTAATTTTTTATCTTCCATTGAAGAAGCCTTTATCTACATGCAAGGCAATTTTAGCTTCTGACTTTTTTCTAGGGTAAAAAAAGAAACTACATCTAAAGTGTTAGCTCTGCTTTTTAAGGATTTAAAGGTCTTAAAAGGAATTTTAATGAGCTCTCCAGTGTTTGTAGAGATATGCCTGCCTTTTTTTTTTTTGCTTTTCTCTAATCTTTAAGTTTAGTTTGAACTGAGAATAGTCCTGAATGTGACTTTAAATGACATTAAGCAAGCCTTATGAATTTTGTGCTTGTAAATTCCTGACCTCACAGTACTGTAGTTTGACTTGTTCTTTCTTTGTATTTGTTTTACACAGAAGAATCGATTCTAGATCATGTAAAACAGTGTATTTAGTACAAAGGTGTCTTTGACGTGTTTGTAGTTTTGATAAAGCAGTGTGAAGCAACTAGAGATGTGACTTCTGAAATTTTGCCATTTTAATCTCGTCTGCAATCAAGGGTTGTTTTGTTGTATAATATGCCTTAAATATTCAACAATCTGTTGACAGCTGTTTTTTTTTGTTTGTTTTTTTTTGTTATAATTTCCATTTAAACATTTCTCATGAAGGTAAACTGTTTGGAAGAAAAATTGCTGATAATCACACTTATTCATAATTCTGACCTTTATTTTTTATTTTTTTTTTGCAGTGTCTTAACAGGGTTTATCATAGGTTTGCCGTGTTTCATTTCATCCATGTTTACATCTCATAGGAGGTTCCCAGTCACTCCTGAAGAAAAATATCCTCATAGCCAGACTCTGTCACCAACATGCTCCACAATGAGGGCATGGTGTTCAGGGACATGGCAGGGTTAATGTTCTGCCATGGCTGATTTAGTTTTACAGATTTTAAGAAACAGAATTTGTTTAGGGAACATCTTGTTTGCTTGCCTTTCTTAACTAACATTGAAATTGTTCATTCACAGCTCTGCTTAGTCATAAAAATGCTGCAGAGCCTATTTTCATGTAATACGGACTTCACATAGTTGGACATTGACGACAAAGCAATACGAAATCTTGGATCAAAAATTGGCATTATGTTATGTGGGTGCATGATAGACTCTTAAGGCAATGTCGTTTTTATTTCATCCGCTGTTTACTTTCATCAGTTTTTTTTTTTAATATGGTATATTATTACATCTTAACTTAATCTTTGCTGTGTTTTAATATCAAAATCTGTCACTTGCATTGTGTCATTTTTACTCCAGCGATCCTGCTTTAAAGAATAACACAATTTCTCCGTATGGGTCAATAAAGTTGAAATGCTGTCATCCGCAAATCAATAAAGAAATTATCTGACTGAATTGTAGTAACAAAAATGTGGAGGCTGTTGTTTTGACAAAGTGGGCTCAATACACCTTTATTATTAAGTGTTTTATTTGAGGAAATATAGCATGCATTCCCCATCTGTTGTAGCAATGTACATCAGTTACAATATGTATTGATTAGCAGCCTCCAGCTCAGCTGGACTGTCTTGAAGCATGGATGAGCTCATAATAATTGAGTTTTAAATGCAGCTTGTTCATCTTGTGTCAAATGCAAATGATTGGTGGAGAAGCAGCTGTTTCCTCGTCCAGGTGTAGCAAGCTAATGTTTTGTCAGACTTCCAGAACAAATATAGCACAACAAAAAATATCTTTCCATCATCAGCCCATCATTAAGTGATTCAACTATCATTTATCGTGTCATCTGTTTTTCCTTCTACCCGTATGTTCATCCACTGATACAATTACACTTCCTCTTTACCTACACACATCACCAGCCAAAATGTCCAATCAGTTTTGGCTTTTTAATCATTTAAGTCAAGATTATTTGCATATCACATTTCAGCAACAAGGTAGTTCAAAGTGCTCTCAAAACACAACAGAGCAGCTATAAAACAAGCAACAAACATTTTCAAATATTGCAATTTTTTTTCTCATCCAAAAAGTGTCCAAATAATAAACAATACAGGGGTTAAAATATATGCATTCACCACAACTCGTATGCCAAAAAAACATCCCTTACCAAGACGCAGATACAATTGTAGACTTCAACAAGCTTCATCTTATCTCCAGAAGATATTTGTTCGGCAGCCTGTCAGTTCAGGTGACATCATCACTGTTGTTCTAGCATCTCTTGGCTTTATTCAAGTGTGTTTCTCTTGAGAATCGTTATGAATTGCCCTTTGTCTGATGAGGAGAGCTTGGTTGAACCTTTGCAACAAGCAGGTGTTCCAGTTAATTTTGGGTAAATTCTTAAGCTACATTGAAATGCCGGGTCAGTATCATGAAATCAACCATTTTAATTAACTTTTATCACATCTGATGAACAGAGTGATCAAATCCCGTGCCAGAATTTTCCCAGAAGCTTGCTGGTGGCAAGAAAAAGCGTGTGGAGTAACCTACTTGGGGGATGTTTAAATATTAATGAGGATGTATGTATTTCAGAATACTTTTGTATAATTCAGAACCTGTGAAGGTTGGAAAAAGTAAATAAAGGTCAATCAATGCATCAATCAATCAAACTGGTTTACCCAAAAGTTGCTTTAAATCATCTTTCCACACTAGAAACAGAAGAGTTCAGATAAGTCATTAAAAGTCTCAAACTGGTCTAACGTTCAGACCCATGACGGGTTTTATATAACCTATTTTTATGTTACGCCAACTTGAACTCAAAGTTAAGCTTGTCCCACCAGCATTCAGCTGCTTGATTGCAAAGCCCCATGAAAGTAGAACACAGTTTTCACTTGCTGTTAACCCCCATCAGTGCCTCTTGAGGTACCAAAAAGTCTCTCATATGGCCTCTTTGTCTGCATTTCCTCTGCTCAGAAAGTTGCCAAAAACCATAAGCATCGCACTTGTATTTGGAACATCTCCTGACATTTCCAACCTTCTTTCTGCGTTGACTGAATAACAAGCACTGAATCACTAAAGAGCATCAGAGGAACACACACAAACTGACATGCATAAGTTCACACCTGCAAGACCAGGAAGCTCAGGAACACCTCTGACTCGGGGCATGCCTCAGGCAAGTCGGTTTTGGAGAGCACCGCCGCTGTTTAATTTCTCTTCAAATGTGCGAGAGCTTCGGATAGTCTAAACATGACTCCGTTTACGTTATACCCAATGCGGTGAGTCAGTTGAGGGGCTGTTTAGAAGCTATGCTGTCATTACCCTTAAGATTGACAGGATTTCACTTTAAATATGAGATAGTGAGGATATGCTGTCTGGTATCGGCTTGACAGGGGGACAAATATGGGATAATACAAACTCAGTGATGTAACTACGCTGCAATCACTAGGCAGCATGTAAATTATGCTGTCGCCTTCTCTCTGGGAACCCATTAATGGCTGCTTCAGCAACTGTGTTTCTCTCAAATTGTGGGTGTTGTATTGGCCGATATGGCATTTCTGATTGCAGTAATTTATCAATGTCTTTGTATTTGTGTGCAGAGAAACATCAAGTAGTTTTGGAAAACATGCTGATATTATTTCCTCTAAATTAAAAGTGACAAGTGGCTGATCTTGTTTAGTAAAAAAACAACAACAAAAAAGAGTGAAAAAAAAATATTATTTTTGGCTTTACACAACATTAATTACAAGTCTTGTGCCTCAGGCTTTTAAGGAGGATGTCTAAAGTCAATATACACTTTCCAGTACAGTGGCTTGTAAAAAGAACAGCAAAATGTGCAACCTTCTTTAAAACACACACAAGCACATGCACAAATGGAGACACACACATACTAGTGTCTTTCTATCTCCTTTCACCAAAGACTTTACATTGACTTGAATTCATTTTTAATTCATCTTTATAGCCTAAACTTGACTCTAAACCTAATCATTAGCAGTACATGTCTAAACCTTCCCTAAACTCAATCCACATATTAGTGCTAAGCCTAACCCCCAACCCTTAAACCAGTGTTTTTCAACCTTTTTTGAGCCAAGGAACAGTGTTTTAATTGAAAAAATCAACCAACCAAAAATGTAAACAAAGATACTCTGTAGCCGCCTATATTATACATATAGTCATTCTTATCATTCTTGAATAGGAATCAAATAAACACAAACATTTATTTTTATCACATTTTACATTTCTTATTTCAAATTGCACGCAACATGTCGACTTCAAAAATACACCTGAACAGGGCCACAACACTGTGGTCTTAAATTTAAGGAAGTTGTAGAAAACTTCAAAGTGTTTTACAAACTAATCCATAAGCATTCTTTTAGCCGGAATACAGAAAATAATTCTTATTCTGAAAGAAGCAATAATAGTTGGGAAAGATTTCACTGTTACAATATGAAGATTTGCATGTACAAAATGTCAATATTTGTATATTTTACCCACCTAGTGTGAAACCTGTGCATGTTTGGATGAAAACAGCTGATTTCC
>NW_006800137.1:1074673-1093404 GCF_000485575.1 Poecilia formosa
GCAGTGGTTGAAAAACACTGCCTTAAACAACGCTTCTTATTATGGGGCCTGGGGATCAGGCTCCATAAGGAGCAGTTGGTCCCCACAATGTAGCATGTTTTATGAAAACTGTTTTTACAATGTGTCAAATACAAGGACACACACGCACACATGCATAAGCTCAAATACAAAGGCGCAGACACACACCTTGTCAATAAACGTCATTAACCAAAGACCTTATTGCCAGAAATGGCCGACTGCTTTACACACTGGGTAATAGGCCATCCTCTTCCTCAATACGAGGGATCTTCTCCCACAGTGTGGCTCAGAGTTACAGACCCAGGCTTACACAGCACAGCCCTTATCTCAAACAGCTCTTCCAGGAGATGGGGAGTGGAGGCAAAGCTGACAGTGGTATCACAACTCCGGACTAGTTTCAGTATCATGTAATGTCTCCACCCTGTGGGAAACAGTTCTCTGTGTTGCTCACTTTCAAAAGCCTCTGAAGAGATAATTACTACCCTTTCTGCTGTTGACCCACTTTGGGAGGATATTGTTTGCAATTGCTAAAGAGGGCAGATATTTGCAGTAAAGACATGAGCTCTTTTTTCTTATTTTTATTAATTATAATTTAGCTGGTTTCAATTTAAGAGTCACAGTTCACCTAGTTTGACCCCAAAACAACTACTACATTGTAAAACCTAGTGTTTATGAAAGTAAATATAATGTTCATGAAGAGTCATTGAATAATTGCTGTCGTAAATATTTAAGTAATCATCTCAAACTACTTGAAGGTATGTAGTTCAAAACAGTTTGGTTGGTGGAAATTTGCTCTCAAATAGATTATTTTAAGCGGCAGCTTGACTTGGACCTACCTACTCAAAGATAGATTCTTACTTCTCTTACGTACTCCACAAAACCTCACTCAAAAGTAATTAATTGCTCTTGCAAGAGACCCTGCTTTAATTATTTCCTCCAAGTCTCCATGCTGTTATAAATAGATTCATTTGCTGCTCATCAGCCTGGGGTAAACTCAAAGGTGGGAGTTTTATTACAGATTAACAGCATCCTCAGACACCTCATTCTTTTGCCTGTAAAATATTACAACAATAAGTTCAACCATTTACTCGGTACTGCTTTTTAATGGTGTTTAAATACATTGCATCAGTTATCACCAAAATGGCCAGCATAGCACATTGCTTAAAAAGTGTACAGTTTTATGACTTCAGTTCTCTACCGTGAGGTGGACTGTTGTCCTCATGTCAAATCCAAACTAGTGAATCTAGTAAATATGTTCTAAAGCCATTTCAAAGTTTGTGCAAAATTCTGTGCCTCTGGTTGTTTCTCATGGAGGAAAATAAAACATTTCCAATTAATCATTTCTTTATCTTTAACAGAACACATTTTTTCTTCAAAAACTATCGGACGCCTTGTTCTTTCATACTTTTGTGGAGGGATCAGATTTCAGAATTTAGCAGCTTCCAGGATTATTTTGAAAATTAGCTGAATTCTCCAACCCAGCTTGCCCTTTTTTGTTGGTATACTTCTAGAAATTATTTTCCTCTCTGAGGCTTGAAAACTCTTTGGTTTAAACAGTTTCTTCTTCAGTACCACACTTCCTTCCAGAAGTAGGCTCTTAGTAAACGTAAAGCTGCAGTATGTAACTTTTATGACAAAGGAATATATTTCTTTATACATATTTTTTTTAACACTATCACTATATCGTGAGGTAATTGAGACAGATAATTAGTAGAAAAAATCAATCTTTTTTTTCAGACAGCAAGAGTAGATCAGTGAAGAGGTGGCGAAGCTCAGTCTTTTCTGTTGCACAGGAAATTCCTCATTTGAGACAATAAATGATATTTTTGTTTTCATTTCTAAATATATAGCACCCTATGGTTGTCATTGAATTAGTCACTCCATCTGCTTGGGACAAGAACATCCAAATTTGTCTTTCTTGTATGAATGGTGAATGTATTATTTCAACTGACTGACTAACACACACACTGGTAGTACAATGGAACATTTAACAGATTTCAAACCTATTATATCTTTGTCACTGGAAACCAAGTAATGAATACATTATTGCCGTTGGATTTTTTATTTAATTATTTTTTTCCCCACTTGATTGCTATCTGCAAAGTCCTCAATTTATTAACACATTTCAGACGTGGCTTGCATTTGAATTGGCATGTTAATGTGAAAATTTCCTCATTTCAAACTGAATCTCAATCAGAAACTACACAGGTGGGGAAATTACTTGGACAAATATCAAAGTTACAAAATCGTATCAACCTGTCAGAGCCCAACGTTAGCCACTTACTCTGTGCCAGACCGAATGTCATTAATGATAGTCCATCAAAATGATTGGTTTGACACATGAAAAATATTTAGGATTTCCACCTTCAGGGGAATAAAACGGCTTCACACTGTCGTGGAAAGTTTTTTTGCTTTAATGAATAGAGCAGCTGACAGTGTGCTTTGGTGGAGATTACAACCATCATTCTGTGTCCCAGACTGTCAGAACAGAGCTGCCGACTCTTTGTGAAATGATGGCAGGGTGCCACGCAACAAAAGCTCAAGCTTCCAGACAACTTTAAAGCTGAACCTTCGCACCAGAAATCACTACAGAGGACTTTCTGGGTTTAGAGTAGCTGTGGAGTTCAGAATCTCTGGGCTGCTGAGAATCGGTGTTCAGCTTTACCTTGATGCTGATGAGATCAAATGGAATAATATAGGGGGAGCCGTATAAAGAGTATGTTTTAGTAATGGCTTGGCGTTTCCACTTCGATACAACTGAGACCTCATAATGATTTATTGAAAAGATGTAACAAAATTAATCAAGCCTCAAAATTATACCAAAAGGTATTCTTTTATATGACAAAAATAGGGCTCGGGAGAACATCTATAGCTTTAATTTGCTAACCTCTTTTTCATGCAGTCTTTTTGATTTTTCTTTCTATATCATGCAGATATAATTTTTTAAGAAATTAGAATTGTTTTCTCCTGTAAAAATACACACTTCAGAGGACACTTCATAGCGCAGTGGTAGAGTAGACGCATATGCAGAAGCAGCAGTCTCAATGTTTTTTTGTTTTTTTTTCCCAGTTCAGTTTCTGACTCTGGACCGTTTGCTGCATGTCTTCCCCTACTCTCTGCCCTTCTACCTGTCCAGCTACAGAGCAATAAAGGCCTCTAGAGCCACAAACAAAAACCTTCATCTGTGTGCTCTCTGTCATGCCAGTGAAGAACAATCTTTGGCACCAGTAAAAGGCGACAATGTCAACGTTCGCAGCTTCAGAATTTGGAAGAATAGTATCTTGTCCAAGCAGAAAGTAATGATGGGGTGAAAAATTTACAAAAGAAGAAGAAGAAGAAAAAAGAAACAATTTTTGTTCTTTGATGGTTTACTCCTTAAGATCAGCCATTATTTTGTTCTATTTAGATTATAATCAAACCTGAGACTAGTTATAGTCTCATGCCGCCCCCTGACAAGATGCCACCCATATCAGAAACCGCCACCGACAATAAGGGGTACTGAGAATCATGCCACTCGTGATTTTATTATCATCATTTAATGTGAAAGTTAAATTTTCCACAGTGAGCTAATGTAGTCAAATGAAAGATTGACATTTTTTAAGGTATTTTTACTGATCTTTTCCTGGGCTGCCAATAAATGTGACCACAGTACTGCAGTCCTATTTAAAAAAAAAGCCTTTTCTCAAGCAAGACTTCCCTTGGGAGTTGTATAATAACAACAACAGCACTAAGTGTAAGTGAATAATAAAACTAGACTCAGCGTTTGGCTGCAGATATCACTTTTTGCCTAAGAATGGGTGAGTAGGTCTGCTCTTTCTATCAAAGCCAAATAAAACATGGCGGGGTCTTTGTAATCTCTAGTTATTTATTGGAACAAACCATAAACTAAAGATCTATTTGAAAGACAATATTTCTGAAACAAGATACAAGTGTCTGAGAGTTTCTTTTAAATAGTCTTGCACTTCAGAGCACTGTAAAGAGTGTAAGGCTGTATTTTGCATTATTTTACTATTTTTCGTAAGAATATTTTAGGGGAAATGCATGTGCATTGACAAAAATTAGAAATAAATTAAATACAACACAAAGAGGTTACTGGAAAATGTGTCATGTAAACACAAGGTTGTATTTTTGGTCATTCCTAACAAACAGTTGTGTAGAGCTTTTCATGAATTCCAAGTTGTTTACCAAAAACTTTGGATTTCGGAGAATATTCCTTCTTGGATGAGCTCTGAAAACAAGCATAGATGTAATATCAAACAGACTCCCTGAAAGGCTCATTCCTCACAGTTGTTCCGTTAACACTGTGATCCAGAACACATTAAACTTGTAATAAATGTCTTACACAACAACAAGAGAGGGAGGAAAAAAAAATGCATCTAATTTATTGCCCAAAATCTTAACATCCCCCCTGCTCAGTGTTAAGGAAAATAACCGTTTTATTACGGAGTGGCACGACTATGTGGAGAAACAACAGACGATGAGCAAGGACGCTGTCGGGTGAACTGCTCTTACAATTTGAACGCTTCCCAACACCTGACAATTCAGCTGCCCTGTTCTCTGTGGATGAAATAGGATTATACTAGTTTACTAATGTCACTGCTTCTGGGACTGTTTAGTCTGTGTGCATGCATACAGACTAAACATCTTTTAAGCAAAAAGGCTCATTGCCTTCTCTCAGATGGTGCGTGCAGGTTGCTGTGGTAACAAATAACCTCTAACTTTGTTATAATTCAGATTTATATTGTGACGGCCATTAATGGTAAATGGGAGTAATGTGGAAAAAAAAAAGCAATTAATGGGAAAAAAGCTTCACTGAATACATTTATAATCACAGTAGATTCGATTTAAAAGGGGTCGCTCAAAGTGACCCACAGACAATTAGAACTTTAAAGCTCCACTATTATGCTTGGATAGATTCAAGCCAGAATACATCTGTGGGCTACACAAAACATGTTCATTACATTTAATACACACAATTATTCCCAGATGTTGAGTTTTCACTCAATCAGTTCTGCCTGTTTTGAGCTCATTAAGGAATGCAATATTCTAGGGCTACGCCACGATTATGAAAATGAGCTGCTGCTGGCCAAGCCCTCCCAAATCGGTGTTTACATTAGCACCTTAGACACGTGAAAATGGCTACCAGCAGATGCGCAGTGGCACAACCCTGCATCTTTGACCCAAGAGCAGAAGAAGTGGAGCCTCCTGAACAACAATAAAGCCACAACCACTGAAGGATTAAACGTTTATATTGTTATCAAACTCTGAGGATTCTGTTTCGCTTCGGGCCAATGTGCCATGATGTGAAGTGGAGCAGCTGACATCAGCACAATAATTTAGTACAAACAGTTTTTTTTTCCCCAACCTTCTTTTACAATCCATTTTTGAGAGGTTAGAAGAGAAGGACTTTGATCAAGATGTAAAAAAATAAAATAAAATAATTCAGTTGGGAGTCCCATAGGTTTTCAGAAACACTGCAACTTCTCAGTGCAGACTATCACTTCCAGCTTACTGTCACACTTACTGCGACTGTAATAGTGCAGATATTGTGAGGAACTAGACATCAGACACGGGACTAGCAGAGCTATTGTGTGGTGTTAGCTCGTGCTAAATGACAAATTATGTTCAGGCCGAACAACAGTACAAAACACACAAGGCACCATTATGTACTTACATTGCCATAATCCGGAGATTTGAGATGAACAGGAGGGACAGAATCTTTTGGTAAATCCTGCCATGTTTAGTTCTCAAAGGACTCCTTCCTAAACTGATTTGCACAAACTACAACGTTCTTAGGCAAAATCACAAGAATATTGCAAGCAGGAATAAAAATAAGTTACACAGCTCTGTTTTCCGTGACTGGGAGAAAATGCTTAGACACATGCTCTATATTGCAACCGTTGTGCAGCAGTAGCTTGCATTGAAGTGGGTGGAGTTCATTGGGGTTGCCAGGTGAGGGGCTGGGGTTGACTTGCTAGGTAACAATTTTGTGACAAAACAATTTAAAGGTTTGTGGAAGAGTCTGTTTTTCAGACACCAGCAGACCATTTAGTTATTCCCAAAAAACGGCTGACTGTTTTGGACTGTTCCTGGGAGCAGGAGGTACCCATATGGTAATGCAGAAACATGCAAAGAGTAAACTTTGCATAATAGTGGACCTTTAATGGTTCCACTGATTCAAGCTTTTAGTTAAGTGTGAGTTTGCTTTGATTTTGTCTGTTATGTTTAATGTAGGATGAAAAAGTTACCGAAGCTGGTGAACCATTAGCAACTAAACATTTATCACAGATTTCTCTCAGGAGTTGGCATTAACCAAAATCTGACCTCTGGTGACATCTGGTGTAAGATGAAAACCTTTAAATACATAGATTTTTATTTTATTTTTTTTTTACTTTTATATTCTGTCAGTAAAATGTTAACTTTGTGTGAAGGTAAGCGTTGCCATGCATAGCTGTGTTTTACTCCACACCATGTGAAAAAAAATATATATAATTAACCATTCTGTATTTACAAAAGCTAGCAGAAGGCATGCTTAAATGGATATATTTATGACATATTGAGGTAATTAGGTATTTATCTAATTAACCCGTGATAGTGGACCTTGTTTTGCAGTTATAATGGTTCAACAGTGTAATTATTTCAATACACCAACGTTTAAAAGGTTTTCAGCACATAACGTTCTTTTCTGATAAAAAAAAACAAAACAAATATCGAAATCAAAGTATAAACAAAAGGCTACATTTTTATCAGACTACAGTGGCTTTGCTGGAGAAGACACCACATTTAGAAACCTCCATCACTGACCAGTGGTCTTACTTTATAGTTTAACCCCAAGTGTCATGATTGAAAACCTGGATGATAGAACGGTGCACTGCGCGAGAATAAAATTTTATGTGAATTGTAGAATTTTAGGATACTGAGAAAATACCTTTTTTTTTCCAGAAAAATATGTTGTCATTACTTGATGAGAAAATAAGCTATTGATTATCTTGATCTACAGAAATTGGCTTCTCTGTTATTAGTTTTGGATAAAGATCTAAGATCTCGGTTCTTTGGCAGTGGGTTATCAGAGATCCTTATTTATCATCTGATCCTTTTGCCTCCTGGAGCTTTTGGCTGTTTGTAGAAAACAATTGGTATTGATTAGTGTCATGTAGTAGAGGATAACAAAACAAAGCTTGACAGGTTTGATCTGGACGGTGACTGACTAATAAGTGAGTTCGGGTAAAAATTCTGAAATAGTCATAAAACAGAATTATGGCTTTTCCTTTCAAACAGTTTTTGTACAACTACAGCTAATGCTTCCACTTGTCTGTCGAGGGTGTGCACTGATCGCATAGAGCCTCGGTGGAAAACATCATGTCTCCTTTACCTTCATACTGATTTGTTTCATTTGTTCATGTATCGACTTGGGTGGAAATTACAGGCAATCATGTTTCAAATTACTCACTTACTTAAATAAATTAAATCCCCTTCACAAAACATGACGTTGCTTAACCAAGGCATGCTCCTCGTAGATTTGTGATGTCACTGCTGCACTAGCTGGCAGATGTGCTTCTGTCAAACCGTGGTGATGCTTTCTGATACAGTGCCCTGCTGTGTTCTGGTGCCCACCCTGGCTCAAATCTTTGCTCCTATTATGTTTGCTCTTTGCTTCTTCCCACTGTTCACCATTTCCTGGGGATTAATGGTGCATTTTGAATAGGGATCAAGAAATCAACTTGCAAGCAATTTCTTTTCTTGGCAAACTCAAAGATCGGTTGAGTTTTAAATGTTCACACTAATGATACTCTTAGGCTGGAAGGTTGTTAAAAAAGGGCAGATGACTCAAAGTCAGCTGTTAGTTGGTTAAAAAAAACGAGGTTCAATAAGCAGAAAAGGTTTGGCAGGTTTTTTTGTTTTTTTTAAAAGGAAAGTTTCTTATGGAGAACTGTCTGGCAGTCGATGAGGCTTACACGACAGGGGGTGAAACTTCAGCACATATCACAAGTACTAAATGTATTGAAGCAAAGTTTTTCTGTTTTATCATTTTTGAGCTTTCAACCTCTGCCTCAGATTGATTTGGAAATGTTGGCAGCTTTTTGCAAATCTCAGAGCTTTTATGAAGCTCTGCATTCTACAAGGGAATGCACACACAGACGGATCCTAAACATGCTAATTGCTAATTCAAGATGTTAAAAATGGCTCAAATGCCAACCCCGTTCTCATTTTGTTTTTATTTAAAATGGTAAAACCCTATTTAAAAAAAAAAAAAAATAGAAAAAACTGTCTAATGCACCCAATGTGACATCACATTTGATATTAATTTTAGTAAATGGGAGTTGGGGGTAAGGGTTTAGCTTACAAAGTGAAATATAGTTTTGCTGGATTTTTAAAATTAAAACCAGCTATACATAGTTCTTTTTCATGTTTCTTATTTGAACCACTATTTCCCCCTATAACCTGTATTATGCATTTCAATAAAAGGTGAGGAAGAAACATTGCCAGGGGCACACAATGTTGCTCTCTTTCAAGTGTCGATGTGATTCATATGCTGTAGGAAGCATAGAATAAAATATGAAAAGGGTTATTGAAAAAAAAAGTTTGGCCTTTAAAATTCTTTTTTGTTTGTAAAGGCCCTAACCGCCAGAGGTGTTTCTGCACAGGAGTGTTGAGATTGGCCCTTATATATATATATATTTCTGATTCTTTGATGGTTGTGAATCCAGACTGCTAAAGACAAGGGAAAATAGAAAGCATGCTAATCAATAACTCTCTGCTCTGAAATAATAATGAAAAATGTTGAGCAGGGCACATTCTAAACATTAGCATGCTACGTATGTGTGCTATTTTGATCATTTATTGGTATGGATTATTAAGATGTCCAGCTCAGAAAACAGGCCCTTTTTTGGGCTTCAGTTTATGGGTTCCTGTGGCATTGGATGAATTTCTGACTTGAATGACCTGAGTTTGCCATTAGTCTGCTGCCAGTATCGGCTGCTTTGGATTCCTTTTGATATTCTTCTTCTTCTCACTGAGCACTTCTGTTCTGTCAGAAAAGTTTCAGTTTGCCGAGTCCAGAAAGTGGGCTACGCCAGACAAATCATTGATATGTGGCTGTTCTCGTATCTCAGCTGCTATATCTTTGAGCCACAGTTCGCTTTAATAGGCCGATGAGCGGCAGCACATCTCGAGAAGGGGTCAACATGCCTTGTACTCGTAAACGTCTCTTGGTTAAAACAGCAAGGGAACGCATTGTGCTGTTTATTTTTGCTTGCGGTTTCTATCACAGCCCTTTCCTCCACTTTGTGTAGATCTGTGGGTGGTTCTTTAGTGTTGGATGGATGTGAGGCAAAACACTTACCAGACACTGGGCTTTTAGGCTGTCATTATTACTGCAGAACAGAAAGAGATATATGGAAAAACAGGCTTTCAACACAAAGGATATTTTGACATCAAACTGTAATAAAACAGTGTAAATAAAACCAATTCTTATGCTTTTTTTATCTCAAGTTCAACTCATTGAGCCTCCAGGCTTTTCATCATACTGTTATGTTCTGCTGAGACACCGAAGACATTGTGAATTGAACATTTTCAGCAAAATGTTCAGTTATTAGGCTTTGAATGAGCCCTGGTATGAAGTAGGCTGGGACTAGCTTGGTAATAACATCCCATATTACCCTATATGTTATGTGGTCATAGCATCACATAAGAGTAAATGAGCAGTTCCACATGTGGAATCAGACATTACCCGCTGGATCCAAGGAACTTAAGGTCTACCAAGTGTTGGTAACAAAAGTTTGACTATACAGGCTTATGAGAATGTTATGTCATAATTGATGAAATTCATCTCTGCAAGTGATAGTGGAACTGGCAATTTTCTGCAATCAGCCTGAATGATTTGTGCCTGGGAACTTTGTCAGTGTTAAGAACTGAAGAGAGCACTAGAATTTCTATTTGAAAAATATCTTCTAATAGTGTTTAATCAGTAATCAAGCATATTTAGTTTGGGTTAGCAAAGGCCGAGGGTAAAAAGCAAAACTACTTCAAAGCTCAATTGTTTCTTTATAGACAACATTTTGTTGTTGGTTGATTGACAACTGAACAATTAAGAAGCAGTATAACTGGCTCGGCTTCCAGCACTAACCCATGTGCCAGATTATAGGTGGTTTTTTCAGGAATGTTCAAATAATCTGAGTCAGGGCTGCGCTCTAATATGCTCTAACAAGCGCAGCTCTTTGAAATCTGTTTTATTTTCCAAATTCCGTTTTAAATTTTCCTAAATTCCACGTTTTCCCATTTTAAATCTTCAAATTTACTTTTTTTTTTCTCCCCATTTTAAACATATTTATCAACTCCAACAATACATAAATATGATGTGATTGAAAAAAATTGAACAAAAAAAAAAATAGCTAGAGGTCAACATTTACTGTTATTTTGTTTCACAACTAAAACAAACTACTGTCGTTCAACAGAACATAGTAACTCTGCTAGATGGTTCTTACTACATGTTTTATGAGTATCATTTTATGAGTATAATATTCTTCAAGTGGTATACTTGATATAGATTTACCACCCTGGGTGTGTGATGGTTAAAACAGAATTGATGACAAGAGTTTCAGAGGTGTCGAAGGATGTCGTTCACTACTCTGATCGATGAAGTGCAACTTCAAGTTGTTTGTTCATAAAGTTGGACTAAAAATTTGATTAAAGTTTATGTTTTCAAGGAGCTGACATCTTTAAAACACTATGTGAAATGACATACTGTAATACAGAGGCGTGTCTCTATGCTTTTTGTGCCTGTAGCTATGATAAAAATGAAATGACACTGCAAATCTTATCCCAGTAAATGTTCTGGTAGAGCATGCTGTTGTGACTCCAGCCTTCCAAGACTCAGATTGGGTTTCTGAGCCAGCTTTCTTGCCTGGCTGCTTTCGATGAAGACACGGGATGTCACAGTTCCAGATGGGAATCTGAAGCCAGAATAGAGTAAGATTGAGCAACAGATTGCGCTTCATTCTGAGCAGCTGCTTCTTTAGTCTGTGTCCACTAAAAGACCGGGGTTGATGGAGTGCCAGGAGATCCAGTTTGACACGGTCAGAAACTTTGCCTTGAAAGCCTTTTTTTTTTTTTTTTTCTTAGGTTCGTCTTCACACCCCTGTAACTTCTACATATTTTGTTACGTTAAAATGACAAACACTGTAACCCATAGCAAATGTGGAATAAGATGATCTGATACCAAAATTGGAGTTTTGCAACCCTGAGCCCTAACTTTGTACATAACCCTGAACTCACCATTCCTGATGTGAAACATGGTGGTGACGGCATAATGCAGTGCAATGGCTTAGATTAGATCAAAGCATATTCATCTGTTAGAGTCCAGTTAACATCTAGACATAAATCCAAATCAGAATGATTTGGATACATGATTTGAAAACCGACGTTCCTCCATCCAATCTAATGGTGCTTGAGCTTTTTCTTAGGCCGTAAATGTCTCATAACATAAGATAGTTTTTTTTCTTCTATTTTTACAGTTACTCAAAGCGCTTTTGGTTGTAATGTGGCAAAATGTAAAAAGGCAAAAAAAAATAAATTAAAAACAAAATCTGAGTACTTCTGCAAGGCACTCTAGGATGCAAAAACACATTTATCTTTTTTTTCTGTAATTACGGTTATTTTCATAGTTATGAACAACAAAGGCGTGCTTTAGACACAAAAAATTAGTAAAGCTATATTTGAATAAAACTGCAAATGGAAGAACCAAAAAGCTAAAATTGGGTGCAGGGATCTGAAAAATCTTCAACTGAGCTTCTTCACAAAAACATGCAGTCGAAAAGGCCTCATAAATCAAAAATGCTTTGTGAAATTAGTCTATTCACAGCTCCGACACAGCTACTTCATCACAACTTTTTTTTTTTTTTACACTGTAAAACAATGCTAAAAAAAAAAAATCTGTGTTTAGCCAACTTGCCTCTCAGCCCTACTCAAACTCTTCAGAGGAGATGCTCTCAGAAGCATAAACTGACAGCACCTTCTGTTGGTGGTTTCAGAAAAGGCGTCTAATTTTCTCTCTTTGTGTGAACTCCTTGCTCTGTCACTTTCTGAAGCGAGGTTGGAGAACAGCGCTGTCCATGCAGTAAACAGCTTGCTCGTTTTCTTCATCACAAACAAACAACATACTCTCGGAATAGAAAGGGCATAAGAAATGTCAGACCATTTAAAGCATTTCACAGTAACCCTGAATTAATTGTTTATGTTATAAATGATACTCTCCTGTGCTAAGAAGCAGCATGTAGAAACCCACTGTTGTGCTTTTGGCTGCCTCTCCTTTGAAAGCAACTGCATAAACAATTTGTTCTCATTTTGTACCTTTACAATGCTTTTACAAATTTCCTCTGTCCTTTAAACCTCACTTTGTTTTTTTCCTTCTCAAAGACACTTTGTTGTTTTTCTTTTTACTTAAGACTATGAGCTTGGCACTGTTGCTTGAAAAAGAAGAAAATATGAAAACAGCTAAAAATAAATCAGGAGCAACTCACTGTCCTCAAAGGCATCCTGTAAATTCTGCTCCGTTTTCCCCACAGTGCAGTAAATATATTGCAATTTTGGATATGTTTATTACTAATGTAAAAATGACTTGTGTTGGTATGTACTAAACCAAGTTGGTCACCAATTTATTGCTTATATTACAATAAAGATTAGGAAAGACAGACTGACCAGGAGGAAGAGAATGAATGGACGGACAAAGCTGTCACTTCACTGGAGAGGTGGTAGGATGCGTTTAATTATGAGCATAAGATAATCAAATATTTATTTAAATGTCATAAGAGGGGAACTGTTTTGCACAACTGTTTTGTTGTGCTACAAAATGGCACATGGTGCCATTTTGTAGCACAATCAAGTAACTCTAAGCTTCAGTTTTGAAAATGCTGTAAATCAAATACGACTTTGTATTTCAATGCTATAAAATTGGGCCTCTGTCTCTTTAAGAAATCCTGCTGTTTCTCACACTTCACCTACAGGAAGTCATCAAAACATCAAAGCATGATCTACTTCTTTAAAGGTTTTGGCTTTTGTTCCTTTTCCAAGAACACTGTTGGCTTCTGTCTTGTCTGAGTCATCTGGGAACCCCACTTTAGTGGACTGAGGGAGAGAGAGAGAGGCTTGGACTTATTATAAAAGTAATGAGTTCAAATCAATCAATTAATACAGGTAATCAGTGGAGGATAGCAGAGATTTGAAAAAAAAATGAACCTGTGAGAGCCTCATTTCTTCCTGGTTGGTAGGGGATAAAACATTAAATACTGACAAATATTGGTCATTTCAAATTAATGCAAAGTGATTTTTCTGGGGGGCATCAGGGTTTAGATTTTGTTTCTCACAGATAAGCGTACCTACAACAGAAATCACTGACCCCTTCATTCTTTGTGATGTACGTGGGAAAAGCTGAAGAATAAAAAATAAAATCAATGTTGTATCAAGTACTTATTTTCTCCACTGTATGCAAATTCATCTCCAAATAACAATGTAAGCCACTGTACAGGGTTCGTTTGCTGAAGAACTTGAGAAAAGATCTGATTCTAACAAATCACCTTTCTGACTCTAGTTCCTGCATGCATGTACCCAGAGTGACTGCAGTTAAAGCTGAAAGCAACTGCTTCTGCCTAATTTGTCTGGATTAAATTCAGATGTCTTTAAGTGGGTTTGTAACTTGTAGAAACATTCTTAAAGTTTATCTTAAGGTTAGGAATTCAGAAGGTGAACTTCTGTGTGCCCTAAAAAAAACCAAAAAAAAAAAACCTCAAACTCTGCTTGTTAGTGGAACTTTTCTGTATGAATATTTCTCTCTCATTATCCATGTAGGAGGCTAAGAGAATGTGTACATATACCGATTTTTATCCTTATTGGTTTTATGAGGCAGTGTTGCTTGTCATCAAGGTGTCGTCTATTGTTGATCGAAGGTACTCAGCAGTCATTCTGGTTGAAAGACAATATAACACTTGGCACTGATTCACTACCTTTTCCCTTAAAGCCTTTAGCTTTAAGGACTTTTGTCTCTGACTGAACAAAGTTCTTATGGAAGGTGACAACAGTGTGAGGCTGGCACAAAGGGATTTCCCATTTTACTGTCACGTCAAAGTGATATGCTACATGCCACAAAGCCAGTTCCAATCTACCTGTAACAAATACAGAATTGTCCATGTCGAGATGCCACAAAATGGGTTTTCCAGTTGATGGGAATGGGTTGACCAAAGCAAGCACCTTGGAGGGGAAACAAAATCCGTCACAGTTCAAATGAACCCGAGCAGTAATGGTCGCCACGTAGCACTGGTCCAAACCAATGGATTGTGCCGATGCCATCAGGAGTCCAGGTGACGTCACTGTTCCAAAAAGATAAGATTATTACTTCCTCTGCATCCTGGAAAATCCAGATTTTAGTTGCTGTCCAGCAAACTGTGTGTGCAAAAATGTTTTTAAAGCAGGTAGTGTTCTGTAGGCTTGTTCTTTATTCTTTATGTTTCATGATTGAAAATCAATAAATGTGTTGTTCCTAATCTTTTTCTGGAGAACATTTCAGTAAAAAGATAGATAAATGTTTAAAAACCTTTGTCACGCTTCATCACATGCTGCCAGGTTACAGCCACAATCCTGGGTGTCTTTTATTCAAATTTTAAGTGATAAACCAAGACCGGGTAGCGCATATTAAATTGTCACCTCCAAAATGCTTACAAGTCAGACATACAACAGGTTCTGTCAGGTTACTTCTGTCCAGATGACAGTGAAGACGTTAAAGTAAAAGTAAAACTCAGCTGGTTTAGGAATCTCAGTGCCCATTAGATACATAGTTGGTTAAGTGTTGATCTCTAAAAGTGGGGAGTTAGCTGGGGATGTGCTTGGCACTTTAGACAACAAAAGTGGCGGGAGGTATTATATATTTCAGACCCATATCAATCAATCAACTTTATTCTGAGATCACATTTTTAAAAAGCACTGGAGTAGTGTGTCATTTTATAGCAATCAAAAAAGCTGTTACTTTCCATTTGAAAATTCAAAAACAGCTTTAAGGAAATCTGACCTGGGATCAGTCTTATCTGCCTTTAGCCTCACAGTACTTCACAAACCACAGAACGGTTATCATTTGATGGATAGGTATTATTTATTTTAATTTTGCAGCTATGCAATTAATTAGTGTTGATATTGCCGTCTCTATAAAACTTTTGGGCTGTAACATAACAAAATGTGGTGCAAATTACTCTTGTTTTTGTCTCGTATATTAGCCAGCCAGTAAAATAATGTATTCAACTTGATTGAGCTTACATTACAAAGCCTCAAATTCTGGAAGAGCAGAGACTCTAAAATTAATGGAGCCTTACTCTAACTTTTGCAGGAGTGTAAAATTTTTCTCTGCCTCAGATAGACGATACAATAGCACAGCAAGGAATCTGACACAACATGCAGGTTTACTCTGCAGCTAATACACAGCATTTCCTCACTGTGTGTTGTGAGAAGTTGAGTCGTCTTGTTGCCTTAAGGAGGACTATATAAAGAGGCAAACAATGTGTGGCATTTTGGTTTAAACAACCTTCCTTATCGTCACTTCTGCCGGAGGCTAATTTCCTTCTTCACAGAGTCGGAGTTTTACCACAGGGGCATAGTTTCTTTGTTTATTAAACCACCGCTGTGATGAAATTACATTCCTCTGCTCATTGATTTTCTAATGTCAGTTGAGTATTTCAGCACGAGTATTAGCTTTAAGATTTTTTGTCTCTTCCCCGTAGCTATAAAAGTAAAAGAAGAGTAAAAGTAAAGATGTTTCTAAGCCTACAGACACTTTTCTCTGTCTTCTTCCATCCCTTTCTCTTGTCAGAGCTGCTTGGCATTATCTGCTGGGAAAGTTATTCTGAGGGGAAAATAATTTTTAAAAAATCACTTGCTCTCCCCTTTCCCCCATCGTTCTCCTACATTTTGAAAAAAATAACTTTAAGCTGTAACAACACTGAATAAATTTTAGCCTACATTGACATAATTGCTTTGGTCACTTCAAAAGTTCATCAAAATTTATTGACAAAGTCCATTAACATTTGTTTAAGTGAAGATAATATTACCTTTTCTAGAATTCTTATCATATTCCATGTGATAAATTGTTACATCATCATTTTGTATATTTGTATAGTTTGCAAAATTTTAAAGGCTAACCAGATTTTCTGCTTTTGCATTGTCTCCTTTTGTACCAATTCCTTTCTTATCCTAACCTATGTCGTTCAATAAACTACTCCACACCAAGTTATTTAGTCAACGGCTTTTGGATGTATCACTTGGATAAATTAGCATAATCATGGGAAAATCTCAGTAATAACTAAATTTTTATCATGGTAAAAATCAGTTTGGCCCATGGAAAAGGGTAGTTAAACATGCAAATTAACGATAGAACAGAATATCTAGTGTTTCTCCAAAATTGATATTGCGGAGCAACACACAACTATGACTTTCTAGTATAAGATATAATGTTAAATATGACTATAATAGGTTAGTTAAAACAAATTGAATAAATAATTCACCAAAGAAGATATTTGTCTTCACAGGCTGCTCGCTCCTTATGTATATCTGCTTGAATCCTAGTTTATATAACTGAATGAAAATCATCACATTTCAACATGCTTTGAATGCTCCAGTGACAACGAATTGCTGAAAAGAAATGATCTTCTTTTCTACGGGACAGAAGTTGTTCCATTTTGAAAGAGATAATGTTAACGCTGAAGCTCTTTCCCTTTATGTAGAACCATACCTGCTTTTATCATTGCTGCCATTAGATCCTTCTTTCACACGGTGGAGTCTCAATGGTACCGAGTTCAGTTCACACCAAGCGCTTTACCCATGATGATGACACAGTGGCAATCTTTGCTTGCAGAGTTGCAGAACTACTCATGGAATTCCTTACCTATTGACTGGAGGATGACATATATGATATCTTTTTTTGTTGTTTTTTTGTTTGTTTGCTTTGCTTGGAGCATCTTCTAGCTCGACTGTTGACCTTATAAATTTATACCCTGTGAGTTACTCTCCAGTTTAAGCGTTGAGTACAATTTTCACACAAACAATTCCCAGGATTCAATTTATTGGAGATTACTCATGCAGTGTAATAATAGATATTGTGTTATTATTTAAAATCACAATTTTATGAGTTATTTGTTTAATTAGTCTGCCACACTTTTTCTCTCTGTGGTTCTTTCACCTTTGCTTTTCTGTAGCAGAAAGCACGGTGTGCTATGAAGACGAACCTTGTGTTTGTTTACCTTGTACCACTCTACCATATAATTTAACAATAATTTAAGTCAAAGATATGATTGGAATTTATTTGCAGTCATCTGTGAGTCCCCTGCTGATCCTAAATTATGTTCCTACCGTGTCATTATCTTGAGGCAATGAGTTTTGTGGCACAGCCTAATGGGGCTGCTGGGGCCTGTGCCTTACCGCCTGCATAATCTAATGACCGGATCAATGAATCAATACATTTTCACTTCATTATCATCTCGCTTTGTGGTCTAGATCAAGGGAGTATGGAAGGGTCTCCGTCAGCCCAAAAGCATTTGCTAGAACACCGTGGAACAGGGGATTAACATTAACTGCACACGTTTTCCTGGGTTTCTATGAACAGGTGCAAACTCAGCATGAAATGGATGATTAAAAAACATATTTTAGAAAACAGCCTTGAGCTGATTCAACCCTTTTGCTCTGATGTTCTCAGTAGCATGCTAAAGGTGTTATCATTAGAAAACCTTGATGAGACTCAAGGGAGCACTTGAAAATAAGTTATCCCTGGTGCTAAGTACTTTGAAATTACTGTTAAACATTAGTGGGAGTCCATGTGTAAATGGATTTGTTGGAAGACGAATAATGATCACAACCCATGCAAATAACTATGATAACGCTCTTCTGGTGTTGTGTTCATACTATAGACAACAAAGGCTAGAGGTTGGGCCTATCTTCGTGGGAGAATGACTTCTTCAAATAAATAAGAAAGACTGATGTCCAGATGTTGACTATTTAAGGACAGGTATTTCTTTCTTTCTTGAGATCCCCTCATAACAAATCACCACATTATCAAAATGTTGATAAGTAGTTTCTATCACTTTGAGGGAGCCTACTGCTTCGTTCCATCTGAGCAGTATGGCATGGGTCAATGTGATTTAGAGTGATTTTGACGCATCTGATGAGCCTCCACATAGACTCTGAATGTAAACCAAATGTGCCTGATGTTCAAAACACATTTGGGGTGTGAACACACCATCGAGCATCTGCATTCAAAGTGCACACAAGTCGAATTTGGACGCGTTTTTAACACATGCAACGCGTTTGGTGTGAATGCCCCGTTAGGGTGGAGCTACTGGCATCACACTAAGCAGTCTGTTGATTGGAGTCTGAAAAACATGACAAAGCTTTTGAGGTGAGCTTGAGGAGATGGGACCTGTGAGTATCAAGAGACGACGATGAGGATAACGAGAATTAAATGAGAACGCAAATTAACTGAATCACAAAAACTAAAATGCAAGGAAGTTTTCTATTTTAAATGAGCCAAAAGTTCAAGTAAGCAAATCCTAAACTAATTTACATATTTAAAGCAGAAAAACATTTAGACCATATTCCAACTTTTCTTATGTCGAGAAAAGTCGAGCTCATCCCCCTTCCCCATGCTGGAGATTTTAGTTTAATAATAACAATAAATAAATTTATCT
>NW_006800137.1:1095628-1163209 GCF_000485575.1 Poecilia formosa
TTAGGTTCGTCTTCACACCCCTGTAACTTCTACATATTTTGTTACGTTAAAATGACAAACACTGTAACCCATAGCAAATGTGGAATAAGATGATCTGATACCAAAATTGGAGTTTTGCAACCCTGAGCCCTAACTTTGTACATAACCCTGAACTCACCATTCCTGATGTGAAACATGGTGGTGACGGCATAATGCAGTGCAATGGCTTAGATTAGATCAAAGCATATTCATCTGTTAGAGTCCAGTTAACATCTAGACATAAATCCAAATCAGAATGATTTGGATACATGATTTGAAAACCGACGTTCCTCCATCCAATCTAATGGTGCTTGAGCTTTTTCTTAGGCCGTAAATGTCTCATAACATAAGATAGTTTTTTTTCTTCTATTTTTACAGTTACTCAAAGCGCTTTTGGTTGTAATGTGGCAAAATGTAAAAAGGCAAAAAAAAATAAATTAAAAACAAAATCTGAGTACTTCTGCAAGGCACTCTGGGATGCAAAAACACATTTATCTTTTTTTTTTGTAATTACGGTTATTTTCATAGTTATGAACAACAAAGGCGTGCTTTAGACACAAAAAATTAGTAAAGCTATATTTGAATAAAACTGCAAATGGAAGAACCAAAAAGCTAAAATTGGGTGCAGGGATCTGAAAAATCTTCAACTGAGCTTCTTCACAAAAACATGCAGTCGAAAAGGCCTCATAAATCAAAAATGCTTTGTGAAATTAGTCTATTCACAGCTCCGACACAGCTACTTCATCACAACTTTTTTTTTTTTTTACACTGTAAAACAATGCTAAAAAAAAAAAATCTGTGTTTAGCCAACTTGCCTCTCAGCCCTACTCAAACTCTTCAGAGGAGATGCTCTCAGAAGCATAAACTGACAGCACCTTCTGTTTGTGGTTTCAAAAAAGCCGTCTAATTTTCTCTCTTTGTGTGAACTCCTTGCTCTGTCACTTTCTGAAGCGAGGTTGGAGAACAGCGCTGTCCATGCAGTAAACAGCTTGCTCGTTTTCTTCATCACAAACAAACAACATACTCTCGGAATAGAAAGGGCATAAGAAATGTCAGACCATTTAAAGCATTTCACAGTAACCCTGAATTAATTGTTTATGTTATAAATGATACTCTCCTGTGCTAAAAAGCAGCATGTAGAAACCCACTGTTGTGCTTTTGGCTGCCTCTCCTTTGAAAGCAACTGCATAAACAATTTGTTCTCATTTTGTACCTTTACAATGCTTTTACGAATTTCCTCTGTCCTTTAAACCTCACTTTGTTTTTTTCCTTCTCAAAGACACTTTGTTGTTTTTCTTTTTACTTAAGACTATGAGCTTGGCACTGTTGCTTGAAAAAGAAGAAAACATGAAAACAGCTAAAAAAAAAAAATCATGAGCAACTCGCTGTCCTCAAAGGCATCCTGTAAATTCTGCTCCGTTTTCCCCACAGTGCAGTAAATATATTGCAATTTTGGACATGTTTATTACTAATGTAAAAATGACTTGTGTTGGTATGTACTAAACCAAGTTGGTCACCAATTTATTGCTTATATTACAATAAAGATTAGGAAAGACAGACTGACCAGGAGGAAGAGAATGAATGGACGGACAAAGCTGTCACTTCACTGGAGAGGTGGTAGGATGCGTTTAATTATGAGCATAAGATAATCAAATATTTATTTAAATGTCATAAGAGGGGAACTGTTTTGCACAACTGTTTTGTTGTGCTACAAAATGGCACATGGTGCCATTTTGTAGCACAATCAAGTAACTCTAAGCTTCAGTTTTGAAAATGCTGTAAATCAAATACGACTTTGTATTTCAATGCTATAAAATTGGGCCTCTGTCTCTTTAAGAAATCCTGCTGTTTCTCACACTTCACCTACAGGAAGTCATCAAAACATCAAAGCATGATCTACTTCTTTAAAGGTTTTGGCTTTTGTTCCTTTTCCAAGAACACTGTTGGCTTCTGTCTTGTCTGAGTCATCTGGGAACCCCACTTTAGTGGACTGAGGGAGAGAGAGAGAGGCTTGGACTTATTATAAAAGTAATGAGTTCAAATCAATCAATTAATACAGGTAATCAGTGGAGGATAGCAGAGATTTGAAAAAAAAATGAACCTGTGAGAGCCTCATTTCTTCCTGGTTGGTAGGGGATAAAACATTAAATACTGACAAATATTGGTCATTTCAAATTAATGCAAAGTGATTTTTCTGGGGGGCATCAGGGTTTAGATTTTGTTTCTCACAGATAAGCGTACCTACAACAGAAATCACTGACCCCTTCATTCTTTGTGATGTACGTGGGAAAAGCTGAAGAATAAAAAATAAAATCAATGTTGTATCAAGTACTTATTTTCTCCACTGTATGCAAATTCATCTCCAAATAACAATGTAAGCCACTGTACAGGGTTCGTTTGCTGAAGAACTTGAGAAAAGATCTGATTCTAACAAATCACCTTTCTGACTCTAGTTCCTGCATGCATGTACCCAGAGTGACTGCAGTTAAAGCTGAAAGCAACTGCTTCTGCCTAATTTGTCTGGATTAAATTCAGATGTCTTTAAGTGGGTTTGTAACTTGTAGAAACATTCTTAAAGTTTATCTTAAGGTTAGGAATTCAGAAGGTGAACTTCTGTGTGCCCTAAAAAAAACCAAAAAAAAAAAACCTCAAACTCTGCTTGTTAGTGGAACTTTTCTGTATGAATATTTCTCTCTCATTATCCATGTAGGAGGCTAAGAGAATGTGTACATATACCGATTTTTATCCTTATTGGTTTTATGAGGCAGTGTTGCTTGTCATCAAGGTGTCGTCTATTGTTGATCGAAGGTACTCAGCAGTCATTCTGGTTGAAAGACAATATAACACTTGGCACTGATTCACTACCTTTTCCCTTAAAGCCTTTAGCTTTAAGGACTTTTGTCTCTGACTGAACAAAGTTCTTATGGAAGGTGACAACAGTGTGAGGCTGGCACAAAGGGATTTCCCATTTTACTGTCACGTCAAAGTGATATGCTACATGCCACAAAGCCAGTTCCAATCTACCTGTAACAAATACAGAATTGTCCATGTCGAGATGCCACAAAATGGGTTTTCCAGTTGATGGGAATGGGTTGACCAAAGCAAGCACCTTGGAGGGGAAACAAAATCCGTCACAGTTCAAATGAACCCGAGCAGTAATGGTCGCCACGTAGCACTGGTCCAAACCAATGGATTGTGCCGATGCCATCAGGAGTCCAGGTGACGTCACTGTTCCAAAAAGATAAGATTATTACTTCCTCTGCATCCTGGAAAATCCAGATTTTAGTTGCTGTCCAGCAAACTGTGTGTGCAAAAATGTTTTTAAAGCAGGTAGTGTTCTGTAGGCTTGTTCTTTATTCTTTATGTTTCATGATTGAAAATCAATAAATGTGTTGTTCCTAATCTTTTTCTGGAGAACATTTCAGTAAAAAGATAGATAAATGTTTAAAAACCTTTGTCACGCTTCATCACATGCTGCCAGGTTACAGCCACAATCCTGGGTGTCTTTTATTCAAATTTTAAGTGATAAACCAAGACCGGGTAGCGCATATTAAATTGTCACCTCCAAAATGCTTACAAGTCAGACATACAACAGGTTCTGTCAGGTTACTTCTGTCCAGATGACAGTGAAGACGTTAAAGTAAAAGTAAAACTCAGCTGGTTTAGGAATCTCAGTGCCCATTAGATACATAGTTGGTTAAGTGTTGATCTCTAAAAGTGGGGAGTTAGCTGGGGATGTGCTTGGCACTTTAGACAACAAAAGTGGCGGGAGGTATTATATATTTCAGACCCATATCAATCAATCAACTTTATTCTGAGATCACATTTTTAAAAAGCACTGGAGTAGTGTGTCATTTTATAGCAATCAAAAAAGCTGTTACTTTCCATTTGAAAATTCAAAAACAGCTTTAAGGAAATCTGACCTGGGATCAGTCTTATCTGCCTTTAGCCTCACAGTACTTCACAAACCACAGAACGGTTATCATTTGATGGATAGGTATTATTTATTTTAATTTTGCAGCTATGCAATTAATTAGTGTTGATATTGCCGTCTCTATAAAACTTTTGGGCTGTAACATAACAAAATGTGGTGCAAATTACTCTTGTTTTTGTCTCGTATATTAGCCAGCCAGTAAAATAATGTATTCAACTTGATTGAGCTTACATTACAAAGCCTCAAATTCTGGAAGAGCAGAGACTCTAAAATTAATGGAGCCTTACTCTAACTTTTGCAGGAGTGTAAAATTTTTCTCTGCCTCAGATAGACGATACAATAGCACAGCAAGGAATCTGACACAACATGCAGGTTTACTCTGCAGCTAATACACAGCATTTCCTCACTGTGTGTTGTGAGAAGTTGAGTCGTCTTGTTGCCTTAAGGAGGACTATATAAAGAGGCAAACAATGTGTGGCATTTTGGTTTAAACAACCTTCCTTATCGTCACTTCTGCCGGAGGCTAATTTCCTTCTTCACAGAGTCGGAGTTTTACCACAGGGGCATAGTTTCTTTGTTTATTAAACCACCGCTGTGATGAAATTACATTCCTCTGCTCATTGATTTTCTAATGTCAGTTGAGTATTTCAGCACGAGTATTAGCTTTAAGATTTTTTGTCTCTTCCCCGTAGCTATAAAAGTAAAAGAAGAGTAAAAGTAAAGATGTTTCTAAGCCTACAGACACTTTTCTCTGTCTTCTTCCATCCCTTTCTCTTGTCAGAGCTGCTTGGCATTATCTGCTGGGAAAGTTATTCTGAGGGGAAAATAATTTTTAAAAAATCACTTGCTCTCCCCTTTCCCCCATCGTTCTCCTACATTTTGAAAAAAATAACTTTAAGCTGTAACAACACTGAATAAATTTTAGCCTACATTGACATAATTGCTTTGGTCACTTCAAAAGTTCATCAAAATTTATTGACAAAGTCCATTAACATTTGTTTAAGTGAAGATAATATTACCTTTTCTAGAATTCTTATCATATTCCATGTGATAAATTGTTACATCATCATTTTGTATATTTGTATAGTTTGCAAAATTTTAAAGGCTAACCAGATTTTCTGCTTTTGCATTGTCTCCTTTTGTACCAATTCCTTTCTTATCCTAACCTATGTCGTTCAATAAACTACTCCACACCAAGTTATTTAGTCAACGGCTTTTGGATGTATCACTTGGATAAATTAGCATAATCATGGGAAAATCTCAGTAATAACTAAATTTTTATCATGGTAAAAATCAGTTTGGCCCATGGAAAAGGGTAGTTAAACATGCAAATTAACGATAGAACAGAATATCTAGTGTTTCTCCAAAATTGATATTGCGGAGCAACACACAACTATGACTTTCTAGTATAAGATATAATGTTAAATATGACTATAATAGGTTAGTTAAAACAAATTGAATAAATAATTCACCAAAGAAGATATTTGTCTTCACAGGCTGCTCGCTCCTTATGTATATCTGCTTGAATCCTAGTTTATATAACTGAATGAAAATCATCACATTTCAACATGCTTTGAATGCTCCAGTGACAACGAATTGCTGAAAAGAAATGATCTTCTTTTCTACGGGACAGAAGTTGTTCCATTTTGAAAGAGATAATGTTAACGCTGAAGCTCTTTCCCTTTATGTAGAACCATACCTGCTTTTATCATTGCTGCCATTAGATCCTTCTTTCACACGGTGGAGTCTCAATGGTACCGAGTTCAGTTCACACCAAGCGCTTTACCCATGATGATGACACAGTGGCAATCTTTGCTTGCAGAGTTGCAGAACTACTCATGGAATTCCTTACCTATTGACTGGAGGATGACATATATGATATCTTTTTTTGTTGTTTTTTTGTTTGTTTGCTTTGCTTGGAGCATCTTCTAGCTCGACTGTTGACCTTATAAATTTATACCCTGTGAGTTACTCTCCAGTTTAAGCGTTGAGTACAATTTTCACACAAACAATTCCCAGGATTCAATTTATTGGAGATTACTCATGCAGTGTAATAATAGATATTGTGTTATTATTTAAAATCACAATTTTATGAGTTATTTGTTTAATTAGTCTGCCACACTTTTTCTCTCTGTGGTTCTTTCACCTTTGCTTTTCTGTAGCAGAAAGCACGGTGTGCTATGAAGACGAACCTTGTGTTTGTTTACCTTGTACCACTCTACCATATAATTTAACAATAATTTAAGTCAAAGATATGATTGGAATTTATTTGCAGTCATCTGTGAGTCCCCTGCTGATCCTAAATTATGTTCCTACCGTGTCATTATCTTGAGGCAATGAGTTTTGTGGCACAGCCTAATGGGGCTGCTGGGGCCTGTGCCTTACCGCCTGCATAATCTAATGACCGGATCAATGAATCAATACATTTTCACTTCATTATCATCTCGCTTTGTGGTCTAGATCAAGGGAGTATGGAAGGGTCTCCGTCAGCCCAAAAGCATTTGCTAGAACACCGTGGAACAGGGGATTAACATTAACTGCACACGTTTTCCTGGGTTTCTATGAACAGGTGCAAACTCAGCATGAAATGGATGATTAAAAAACATATTTTAGAAAACAGCCTTGAGCTGATTCAACCCTTTTGCTCTGATGTTCTCAGTAGCATGCTAAAGGTGTTATCATTAGAAAACCTTGATGAGACTCAAGGGAGCACTTGAAAATAAGTTATCCCTGGTGCTAAGTACTTTGAAATTACTGTTAAACATTAGTGGGAGTCCATGTGTAAATGGATTTGTTGGAAGACGAATAATGATCACAACCCATGCAAATAACTATGATAACGCTCTTCTGGTGTTGTGTTCATACTATAGACAACAAAGGCTAGAGGTTGGGCCTATCTTCGTGGGAGAATGACTTCTTCAAATAAATAAGAAAGACTGATGTCCAGATGTTGACTATTTAAGGACAGGTATTTCTTTCTTTCTTGAGATCCCCTCATAACAAATCACCACATTATCAAAATGTTGATAAGTAGTTTCTATCACTTTGAGGGAGCCTACTGCTTCGTTCCATCTGAGCAGTATGGCATGGGTCAATGTGATTTAGAGTGATTTTGACGCATCTGATGAGCCTCCACATAGACTCTGAATGTAAACCAAATGTGCCTGATGTTCAAAACACATTTGGGGTGTGAACACACCATCGAGCATCTGCATTCAAAGTGCACACAAGTCGAATTTGGACGCGTTTTTAACACATGCAACGCGTTTGGTGTGAATGCCCCGTTAGGGTGGAGCTACTGGCATCACACTAAGCAGTCTGTTGATTGGAGTCTGAAAAACATGACAAAGCTTTTGAGGTGAGCTTGAGGAGATGGGACCTGTGAGTATCAAGAGACGACGATGAGGATAACGAGAATTAAATGAGAACGCAAATTAACTGAATCACAAAAACTAAAATGCAAGGAAGTTTTCTATTTTAAATGAGCCAAAAGTTCAAGTAAGCAAATCCTAAACTAATTTACATATTTAAAGAAGAAAAACATTTAGACCATAGTCCAACAGTCTTGTAGGTTATGTCGAGAAAAGTCGAGCTCATCCCACTTCCCCATGCTGGAGATTTTAGTTTAATAATAACAATAAATAAAGTTATCTTTAAAACTGATTACACAGGTGACATCAAGACCCAACAGTAGAGTCAGACTGTATAAAATGAATCTGGTTCTGTGTGTTGTTATTGTGTCCTGCAAAATTTGCTTTAATTCTACTACTTTCTATTTAATCATAAAAAATCATAGTCCGGCAGAAAGAGAGTCATGGAACAGGAAGAGCAGGTTTCCTGAAGAAAGAGGAAGTTTCCAGCCTGCAGTGTTTAAAAATAGTTCAGAGTACTCATTTCAAGGCATTAAAGGTTTAAAGAATAAAATCTAAACATTTTGAGTAATTGGATAAAACCCAGAGTAAAATACTTAAATTAATAATGATAACTTATAATTAAGCCAATAATTAATATTGGTTTAACAAGTGGTTGATGTTGGTTTGATTATAAGAATATTTGCACTTACTCTTACACTTGTGGAAGTACTTACAGGTGGAAGAAGTGACTGCAACTTTGATATCAAATAATTAGAATAATGGATTATTCTTGGTTTCTTTTCAGAAATGTCTAATAACTCGCATCATGATTATAATAAGAGTAACTAATAAGTAATGGTTATTATAAAATTATAAATGAATGCTAAATCAGAGAAACTAAAAGGTTATAAATGTGATTTTGACATTGAACTTGAAAGGGTGTAAAATTTGTAACTGTAACTAAAGGTCACTGATGATGTGTTGGAGGTAGATGGTAGGTGAAAGGTCAGGGGAAAAGAGGAACTGATAGGAGAGCAGAGATGACCAAGGCCTTATTGCTGAACTTCAACTTTCCTAAGAAAAGGTTAGACACAAGAGGACTGTTGAGCAACCCTGGGTCATTAGAACAGACATCATGTCTCCAAGACGGTGACGGATATGAGATCAGCGGTCCAAGCAGTCAGCCATTGAAACAGGCACAGCAACAAAGCTAGCCAATGCAAATGCACCAAAAGGGTGGATAAACCCTTTATAAGGTGAGTGCAAAAGAGGAATCTTTGGTTGGATCTTTCAGGCAGCTTCGAGCCAAGATCGAGATGGACAAAGAACTCTGCAGCTGAAGAAGAGCCGGAGCCACAGAGCCAAAGACTGCTCTGCACATGGGGACCAACCCGTTAGCCCTGCAACATGTGGCTTCAAATTGCCCTTCTCTCACCAGCTGGGTTCAGACCCCAAAGACCAAGGAAAAGATGAAGATAAAGACAAAGGCAAAGAGGAAGAACTGGTGTGTTCCTTCCATGAGACCAGCTGGTCTACTTCACGATGGACCAGAAAGATCGTGAGACGAGGAGAAAGGAGCTACAGAGCTGCAAGACAAGAAGCTGAGGACAGCTACGCGCATGAGGAAGTCACCCTGAGGCCCTGGACCTGCTGCTCTATGTCAGTATTCTTCCTGTACTGGGAGCCTCCTGCTGCTGCAACACCTTCTTCTTCATCAGGCCAGTTCTGGGGTTCAAAATGCCAAACTCCATCCATCTCTCAAAGTTTCCCTTTTTTAGTTGACACTGTCAGCATTAGGGAAAGATAGGCTAGATTATTAATTTTACTTATTTGATTACTTCTGCTACTGAATTAAGCTGTACTGACCTTGCAAAATTGCCCTACTAATAAAATAATTGGCATTAAGGAAATCTAAAAGATGTTGTGGACATTCAATTAATGAGTCACCTTAAAGTTCTTTGATGGTTGTAAAATAGCTGTGAAGTTTGATTCTGGGAGGAAAAGTGGAAAATGTTTTATAGGTTGCTTTTAGCCAAAACAACACCCTTGGGACTCGCCCGAGTCACTAAAACCTACTTGGTTCAGTAACAAGTGCAAGTTGTAATAAAGAGAAAGAGCGACCATTAACAGGTGTGCTCTGTGAAACTAGCTGATTGCGGGCTGCTCGATCTGGCTAATTCACAGNTGCTAAATCAGAGAAACTAAAAGGTTATAAATGTGATTTTGACATTGAACTTGAAAGGGTGTAAAATTTGTAACTGTAACTAAAGGTCACTGATGATGTGTTGGAGGTAGATGGTAGGTGAAAGGTCAGGGGAAAAGAGGAACTGATAGGAGAGCAGAGGTGACCAAGGCCTTATTGCTGAACCTCAACTGTCCTAAGTTAGACACAAGAGGACTGTTGAGCAACCCTGGGTCATTAGAACAGACATCATGTCTCCAAGACGGTGATGGATATGAGATCATCGGTCCAAGCAGTCAGCCAATGAAACAGGCACAGCAACAAAGCTAGCCAATGCAAATGCACCAAAAGGGTGGACAAATCCTTTATAAGGTGAGGGCAAAAGAGGAATCTTTGGTTGGATCCTTCAGGCAGCTTCAAGCCAAGATCGAGATGGACAAAGAACTCTGCAGCTGAAGAAGGGACCATGTGCAGAGCCGAAGACTGTTCTGCACATGGGGACCAACCCGTTAGCCCCGCAACATGTGGCTTCAAATTGCCCTTCTCTCACCAGCTGGGTTCGAAACCCCAAAGACCAAGGCAAAGATGAAGATAAAGACAAAGGCAAAGAACAAAGGCAAAGAGGAAGAACTGGTGTGTTCCTTCCATGAGACCAGCTCATCTACATCTCCATGGACCAGAAAGATCGTGAGACGAGGAGAAAGGAGCTACAGAGCTGCAAGACAAGGAGCTGAGGACAGCTATGCCCATGAGGAAGTCACTGTGAGGCCCGAGACCTGCTTCTCTAAGTCAGTATTCTTCCTGTACTGGGAGCCTCCTGCTGCTGCAACATTTCCTTCATCAGGCCAGTTCTGGGGTTCAAGATGCCAACCTCCATCCATCTCTCAAGGTTTCCCTTTTTTAGTTGACAGTGTCAACATTAGGGAAAGATGGATTAGATTATTGATTTTACTTATTTGATTACTGATTTAAGCTGTACTGACCCTTGCAAAATTGCCTTACTAATAAAATAATTAGCATTAAGAAAATCTAAAAGATGTTGTGGACATTCAATTAATGAGTCACCTGAAAGTTCTTTGATGGTTGTAAAATAGCTATGAAGTTTGATTCTGGGAGGAAAGTGGAAAATGTTTTATAGGTTGCTTTTAGCCAAAACAACACCCTTGGGACTCGTCCGAGTCACTAAAACCTACCTGGTTCAGTAACAAGTGCAAGTTGTAATAAAGAGAAAGAGCGACCGGTAACAGGTGTCCTCTATGAAACTAGCTGATTGCAGGCTGCTCGATCTGGCTAATTCACAGGGTGAAAAAGGGTGGGACATCTGGATGGAGGTCGTCAGAAACCAGGCTAGTCTTTCTCGTGCCCAACTTAAACAGAATGTCCTCTATATTCTCATCTGCAGTAATTCTCACGAGTTAGAGGCTTCTCGGACCCGTTAGACGGAGAGCTGGAGAGCAACATCTCCCTCTTCTCAGAAGGGGAAGTAGAGAGAGAGAGAAGGGGGGGGGGGGGGGGTTGCGCAACAACAGTTAGTTAAAAATAAATAAATAAATAAATAAAAAACACAGTTACTGTTATAAAAACTGGTGATATTAGGCTCGTAGCCTTTGGTTATTTTAGCAAAATCAAAAGCAGTGTTTATTAATTGAACACACTCACTGTTATGTCCTTATGGTGACATGTGAGACAAGGCAAGCTAACTGATTATAAGGACAAGTTCAGAAAGTGCTTTCTTGACATATTAAGTGATTGAAGTGCATTACCCAGGCTCAGTACAGATTTATTTAAATTATATATCCAGTATTCCCATTAGCCTGGAGGTTTCTGCATAAAAAAGATGAGTAGCTGTCCGCTTTGTATGTCTCCCCCTTCCTCTTTGGCATTTCTGTTAGCTCTGCCAACCCTTGCAGCAAATCACAGAAGACCTATGTGACCTTCTCATTTGACACAGCATCTGTCAGTCATATTTGATCTTTTGACTCTGGCAGCAGAGCTGGCTAACCTGCAGAGCCTGCTTACAAATGTTGCAGTTATAGAGCCAAATAACATCAAACGGGAAGCTTGAAAGTTTTGAAAATTAGCCAACAAGGAACAAAAAAACAAAAAAAAAAAATGTAGTCACTGGCATGGAAAAGTCATGAAAAAAAAAAACTGTCCCCTGAATCACAAATAACCATTACAGATGGGTGAGATGAAGCTGCCTATAAGTCATAAAAGACAGCAAATCTCTTGGCTTATTTCTCTATGATTTTCTGAATTCTACTAGAGCTCCTCTAGATGTGCATGGAATTTCATTTAGCTCTAGCACAGGCCTGGCTTGTGATTCTTTAACGTGAACATTTCCTGGAAGTATGAAAGGAAAACTTGGCCAACAAAACCAAAATAAACCTCTTCTATTCTAGACAGAAGTTATTCTAAATGTTCAGCACCTCCAGACTACATGAAGCAGCCAGGTCTGGGGTATTTTATCTGTTTATAAAAGCATCGTTTTTTGCCTCCCCTCCTCTGCTCTCCTTCTTTGGCACTGCATAATCAAGTGATTCACCTCTTTGTAGCTTTAATGCACCAAAGCAGAACACTCTGATGGATCACATAGGAGAAAAATATGGAGAGCAGAGAAACGAGGCAGTCATTTCACAGTGTCAGGCTTAGATACAAGCCCTTATGTGACATCCTACAAAAATAAAAGGAAGTTGCGTGTTGAGATGTCAAAACAGAATAAAGACGGCAAAGAGCTGAAAAGGTTTTGACTCTATAGCCAGTAATTGCAGATTAATGTGTGTAATCTGCACCTGTGAGAGGCAAGTCGCTCACATTGCAGCAATAATAACTATGCTGTTCATGCCTTCATTCAGCAAGATGAAAACCACCCTGGATATAGACATCAACAAAAACATAGGTGCAAAAAGGAGGTGACGTTTTATCTATCATTACTTTGTCCATCTTCCACAAACACTGTTACGGTAATGCTATATGGTCAGAGCAACTTTAAACTGGAGAGCAGGGAGTGAGCTAAAAAGAAAAAAAAAAAAGGGAATGAGGTAAGAATGGGACCGAAGAGAGAGACTGTGGCAATTGAAAGAAATTATGTGGCAAGGATGAATATTGAAGACCCGGGAAAGAGAGCAAAAACAGACAAGGCGTGTATGAAAAGGTAAAAAAAGGATAACTTAGAAGAATAAGAGTGACAAAGGGAGAAAATATGTCTGAGGCAGGAAGCACAGTACATCTCCTGAGATTTAATAGTAGCAAGCTGCCCTCGCCATACATCCTCCTGCCTACATCTCAATGAGGCACCATCTGTCACTGGCTCGTTACGTTCGACCCCTTCTCCCTCATAATCCTACCTTGCACGAAAACACAATGCAGGAAAAGGAAAAAAAAAAATAAAAGTGGAAGAATGACAGAGTTTACATATGTAATTCAAACATCAGGCCTCCTTCAACCTTGACTTGTACTCTGTGTGCACAATTATTAGGCAAGTGAATAGTTTGACCATGTTATTTTGGAGGCATGCTTTCTAACTCCAAGCTGGATCAACTTGAACGCTTAATGGATTTATTCATAGCAGCTGATGTGTAATGAGAAAGGGAAGGCTATGGTCTAAAGAGGTCAACACGCCATCAAGGTGTGTATAATTATTAGGCAGCTTCTTTTTTTTTGCACAAAATCGGGGCCGAAAAAGAGATTTAACCAACTCCGTAAAGTCAAAAATCAACAAAAGTCTCTCAGAGGGATAAGTGTGTAAATAAACACACATATTCCACACTTATGCACAGGAGTTAACTTTAAAATGTTGTGAATGCACAACTTGGTAGAAACTTTAAAAACTTTACTAAGCACAACAAAATAAATATATATAAATATATATATGTATATATTCAACTTAGTCCACACAAAGGCATTGCGGTAAGCTTACATCTGAATTATGCTCATGAATAGCTCATACAATAAAATGACTGGTTTGTAGTTGTTTTTGATTAATAATATTCTCCCCTGTGGTTGAACAGGCTAAGACTCAAAACAATCAGTGTAGTGCTGATTAACAGCTTGCTCTGAGCACTGAAACATGCAAACCAAAATGGAGGAGTTTCATGCTGAGGGAATTATTTGGTTGTTTGTGGCTATCAACAGAATTTGAAAAAGGACAAAAACAATCAATAGATGGAGTTCTATATATGTGCTGCGGCAAAGGGAAAATAACATCCAACCTTAGCTGAATGGGCTTAAAGTAAAGTTAGTTTTTCTTTCTTTCTTTTTTTTTTTTGTATTCATCACAGTTGCTAAGAACTTCCTGTTAATTGTCTGTGATATTCTGTTTTCCCAGCATAACAATAAGATGTGTACCTGTAGATTATTCTGAGTTTTCAGGGAAATAGTGGAGTTGACCAGTAAACTGAAAAAGGTTCATCTCTTGATTTTTTTGTTTTTGTTTTCTTGTTTGTTTGTTTGTTTTTTAACTGCATGCAAGTGTTTTTGGGGTGAGTTAGTGCATTTTAACAGGAGAAAAATACACAACAAATGACAAATCAGCACATTAAATGTTAATCTCACATAAAATCAGTCATCTATCAGCTCAAGTCTCAGGCCTAAATCCTGTAGAAAGGGATGAGCTGAAAAGAAGAGAACATCAGTGAGTCTCTGAACCTATTAAAGAGATTTTGTGAAGAATAATGGTTAGAAATATACTTCAACTGAGTGTTGTCCATCTCCAATTAAAAACTACACACTTTAATGTATACTTAAATTATGACATTTTGTAATGTATGGAGGCATGGGAAGTTTATAGATTGTAACATCGCCTGAGCAAGAAATGTTGACTAAAGTCATTTGACAAGAGCAGAAAAGGACCTTTTTGTAGGACTTGATTTTTCAGATAAAACCTTTTATGTACTTTTTTTGTTTACTCTTTTACATGATTATTTAGAGATTCCTCATTCATAGTGCTCTTAACTTCAGGGAACTAAAGGGAACACTCAAATAACACATCCTAGATCTGAATGAATGAAATATTCTCATTGAATACTTTGTTCTGTACAAAGTTGAATGTGCTGACAACAAAATCACACAAAAATCATCAATGGAAATCAAATTTATTAACCAATGGAGGCCTGGATTTGGAGCCACACACACAAAGTGAAATGTTCCCTTTATTTTTTTTGAGCAGTATATTTCAATTCCAATGTTGTGTAACATTGCCACTGCTTTGCTTAATAAGGTCATTCAAGACAAACTAGTAAACATATAGTGGTAGAGGTGGAAGTATTGTACAGTACCATTCACTCTTAGATTTGTATGTATTTGAAAAGTCACTGCTTCTGAGTTTCAATCTTATTAATAAGAGTTTCAATCTTATTAAAGTATATTATATATATATATATATATTTATATTTATTTTTTTTTAAGAGGCTTTACAATAATTAATTCATGTTCTTCCATTTGTCTCGATACATTTGCAGCACTGTCATTTTGCTGCTTGGATTAATTAATTATTTTAAATTTTGTAGTTTATTTTGAAGATTCTGGACTTTTTATTTTTTTTATTTTTGCAAAGTTCTGGTGATAACTCTTGACATCTTCATTCAGTATAAGTCCAAATAAGAGAAGCTCACAGCAAATAATCCAGGGATCAAAGTGAATTTCTTGATTATTTATGACACAAATATTAAAAAAAAAATATATAGAAAAATGGGACTTGCAAGGTGAGAAAACACACACACACACAAAGTATGCCTACAGACACCAAAGACATCGCAGTCAATTCACCTCCAGCGAGTTCAAGTGGCAAAAATGCTCCCAGTGAAGAAACCCTTTGTGACACAGAACCTCCAGTCAATATGAGGTGTAAGGAAGGAAGGGATCAGTAGGCATAGATTTTAAAATACTATGGGGGTGGAAAAAGATATCAGAATTATAAAGAAAAAGAGGATGAAAATTGTTTTGTTAACGGGTGAGAAATGTCAGAGACATGAGAAGAAGAGAAAAAGATGAGGTCAGGTGAGGAGAGTTGGGTATTGATGCTACAGTGGGTGGTGTGGCTCCTCTGTCAGTCTTGGCACATCGTTCATCTCATTACACTTTCACTCTCCGGCTCCAGCATGCTCTCTGGTCCTCCCCCACGGCTAGCCCCGGAGCAGGGTTCCGTCCCGCCCAGCTCTCCTGTCAACACAAGCCCAACTCAGCAGCTCTGGCCCAGGCATCTGTCAGCCCACACAGTCCCCTGTCAGCCACAGCCTATTGGCCAGCTCATATTGACACTGCACACTGCGCCAGAAAAAGACTATAATATACCGCAGCAGAGCATCTATCAACAAAGCTCCCGGTGAGCCAGAAGCCGAGGCATCCATCACCGAAACACTCTTCCAAAACCTTGCACTGATCTCTGTGGGGTCTGTCGCTCGACAGCTTTAAAATCACATTAATTTGCAAAACATTTGGCTGAAATTAGGAAGCACTGACATTTTTTATTTATTTTTTTTTTCATGACAATGGAAACTCTGGGGTTGTTTTGCAGATCATAAGGTGGACTTTACAGATGGAGACACTCTATCTGTTTGCCAAAAAAATAACAAAACAGATGAATATTGCCAAACTAGATTACCTAGCTAAGATACTAAATTATACTAAAGCCTGAACCTCGGTATTGGGATGCATTTCCTTTTCTGTTCAACTGTGGGATTCTGTTTCAGTGACATTGAGTTCCATGGGAAAGATGAGCTGAATATGTTAGCAATGAAACCAACCAAAGACAGGTGCACTGTTTGTTTTTTAGTCTACGACTTTAGGACAACCAAGGAAAGACCCACCTTGACAGCTTCTCTGCTGAGCAGAAGTGAGACCTACAGGCAGACGGCTTTGACGAGTGATGGGATACTCTCCACCTCACGGCCAGTGGCTCATTAGCGAGAACAGAAAATGGTTGCTACTGGGAGTGCTGTGCAGACTGAGCTGAGAGTAGCACAGACTCGGCATGAACAATTCTGCAAAAGAAAGAGAAAGCAAAGGCCAAGTCGAAGGAGAGACGGGGAAAACGTCGATCAATGAATTGTACATTTGATTTCAGCAATGTGCTTTTCACCTCTGCTCTGGAAAACTGATGAGCAGGAAATAGTTGAGAAGAAACCTGTTGAAAGCAGCGACAAGGACCAGGATGTGAGGCAGCCTTGGTGAACAAGAAAACAATTACATCAATAGGATTTGGGGAGAAGTTCTGTTTTACAAAGGTAATAATGAAGAAAGCATATAAACAGGAAAATGTTTTAGGAGGAACATTACAGTATAGTTCTCCGAAAGTGAAATAGTTTTTAATCGGCTTTGACTTTGTTCTATATCAGCAGTTTTTGAAGTGAAGAGAAAGTAGACTGCATAGTTAAAAATATATATTTAGTTGAAATTAACTGTGACGAGGATGATAGTTCCGTCCTAAATTGATCCAATTGTTGAAGAAATTTGCTATGAATTGTGCATATTTATTGGTAATCAAATGTAATGAGAACACAAATAATCTGAATCAGATTTATTGACCAATATTGGGAATTTGGTTTCACATGCGGATAGTGTATAAACTGATAAGATAGGATATGATACGAAGAAAGGCTGCTTTTTGTGGAGATAGTGTTGTCTTAGAGACAAATAAAATACTGACCTGTTGGATAACTTCTTTAAAAAGTAAAAAAATAAAAAATAAATAAAAGTCTGCATCCTGATGCCAGGACTTTTCTGCCAGATAAAAGCACCATATGGACAAACACTCTAGTAGTAAATTATTTATCAACTATCTGTCTGTCTTTCATATCTTTGAAAGCCACTGGTTACAACACTGTAGACATTTGGAACATAAAATTAAAACTGAGATTGGGAACATATTGGGAAATTAAGTAAATATTTAAATTCACAAAGCCAAAGTGCGTTGTGTGAAAAATAGAAAAAAAAAAAATAAATAATTTTTTCTCCAGTCAATAGAAAAAGATCTCCAGAGTTTTCTAAAAAGACAAACCAAGCACATCTAACTAAAGTTGTTCCTAAAGATGAGGCTACAAGCCCCATCATGGACACTGGATCTTTTTCTAGCATAAATGTTTGTCATCACAAAAAAACTTTAAGCTTTTAGACATCAATCCCACCATTGACAGTTAACAGAGTAAAAATTATGCATCTATCTCAGCAAGCTTAATTTAAACAAAAAAAGTGACTGTCTCATATCTAAAAAGATAATAAAGTGACTGAAAGGTTAAAATAAACCCACATACATATATTTCAATTCGGTAACAGCCTGACTTTCAACTTATTTGTTCGTTCAGGTTAAATTTGGATGCTACCTATGTTTGATATGTTGTGTGCAGGAATAAAAATCTTGTCTACTGGGATGAACTTTAAGGAGGTTTTAGGCAAACTGTGAAAAGAGTCATTTCTCTCCACTTTCACTAAATGTTTGCTAAGTATGAGGGATTGCTGCAAACTGACTCGATACAATCAGCTGTGCTTCCTTGGATAGATCATTGCAGCGTTTGATCAACTGACTTTAACATATTCTAATTAAGATTGACATAGAGTTCATGTGATTGTATCAGAATCGGACTTTTTTATGACTTATATGCAATATGTTTTCCCACTCGTCACTTTATATACAGAAACTGAAGCTAATCGGCGACGAAGAGAAAACAAGTGAAGAGAAAACAAAGCCAAATGCAACCATTCTATCACCCCAGAGAGTTTCCTGCCTTCCTGAGAACACAAAAAAGCTTCTCAGTTTGTCAATGTCTGCCTTCGGGTTGTATAAGGGTTGTAGAACATTAACTCCTTAAAAAGTAAGGCTCGTTGAACACTCAACAGCATTACTTGTCTGAAGCCTTTTGTGTTTGTCAGACTGAAAAGGCTTTCACAGAAGGGAGGATACCTGCAGATGTTTCTGTATACCCACATACGTTTGTGATGAGGTAGTCTTGTTCAAAGATGCTAAAGCAGATAAGCCCTGATCTCTTTCTTCTTTATTCTGCTCAGAGTTAGTTCCAACTCTGAGCAGAGTCATCTCAGTGGCTGAAACCAGTGCAGATTTTTTTTTCAGGATATACGGTGCCGATGATTTGTATGAAACCTGCATTGCAAGGTTACGTCATCCGTGAACGATTTTAAGTCAACAAGGCTCAAAATTTTAACGAAAACAAAGAAACTGAGTCGTAAACTAATCGATGCTCCGTTTTTGAGACGGTTGAGTCAGACTCCATTATCTCCTCCAGACGTTTCCTCTGGATTATGGATGGTTTTGGGGGAAAGGGTTCTTCCTCAAGCCCCGTGCATATAGGAAACTGTCTGAATCAGTTTAGCATGCTGCTCTTTTAATTAGACCCCTGAAGATTTTTGAAACTAAAATGGATAAGTGCTTGTGGATGAGGAAAGTGGGAGTTATATGTTAGACAGTCGATAACTACAGACAGCTATCACAGTTCCACATAAAGGGAAGGCGCATCAGCAGGGATTCGAGCTGCAAGTAAAAGCCATCAAAGATCTGACATTCACCTCCCACTGGGTCACACACTGGGGTGACTGAACTGTCACATTTGAGCATCACTGGAGGTCAACTGCCTCAACTGCCTCGCTAATCTAATCCCTCGTCGGCCAATCCAAAGTAGGGCGCTTAACCAAGGCTCGGAGAGTTGCATGAATTTACATATGAGGTACATCTATTGTCAGCTTGCATTACAGCTTATATCCATTCTCAGTTACTCTGACATCCTCTTACATTTACATTTATTCATTAGGAAGATGCTCAGCTCCTTCGCTTCATGTGTGAGATGTCTTAGCGTAAGCTTACCTGGCATTAAGCTCTACAATGACAGGAGAGAGTCTTTTTTATGATCAGAGAAAGAGGGTTGCTGTTAAAGAGGATGTGTTTATCACAAAGAGATGGCTTATAGGAGAAGGACAAGTCGAGAAGGACTGCAAAAGAGAACACTTACAAATTTTGATGTAGTTTATTGGATTTTAGGTGATAGACCGATGCAAAGTAGCCTGTAATTGAGACATGGTAGGAGGCGTGAAGAGGGTTTTAAAAAACAATGTATGCATTTAGACCCACTGAATCAATACCTTGTAGAACTATATTTTGTTGGAGTATGTGTTTACCAGCTTTGGACATATAGAGAGTGAAATATTTACCTTCTTTATAAAATACTGCAGCTCAGGGCTTTTCAAATATGGGGTAAGTACCCCATCACCCCCCTCATCCCTCTGTCCCACTCCGGGTGTGCAGCTCTTCTGGGTGGGGGCAAGGGAGCGACATTAGAAAAAAAAAAAAAAAAAGAGAGGCCTTTTCAGTCATACTGACCACCTAAAGTTCTTTATAGTACGAACACATTCACTCATTTGTGCTCACAAATGTACACATGTTCGAAAATTGGTAGTCAACTTGGGGTTGAGAGCCTTTCCCAGGAGCACATTACCACTTGACAGGAGGAAGCTGGAATCAAACCCACAGCCTTCTGATTGCAAAACCACTATTCTGTCACTGATCTCTATTTAGGCACCTCCATTTATATCTCAAAAATCCCTTGTTTTCATTCATCATACATGTCATTTTTCTAATATGATTTCTCTTCTGTTTGTATTCATTAAAAGGTGAGCTGGGGTGTTTTGTTTCTCCCCCTCCCCCCAACCGCTTATGTGGCGTTCTCTTCTTCTGTGTTTGCAGGTGTTATGTTGATGACAAAGTCTCCAAGGTGGCCTGGCTCAATCGATCCAACATTATTTTTGCTGGTGAGGACAAGTGGTCCCTGGACCCCAGAGTAGACCTGGTGACTAAAGGGCAACTGGAGTACAGCCTACGCATACAAAAGGTAATGTTGACCACTGCAGTACCACATCTGAGCACATGATGATAAGAAGAAGAAAATATGTGCCATAAATAGTTTAACACTGAAAATTTAGTTTTTTTAATGTCTATCAAAAAGATAGACATGTTCTCCAGTCTTTTCCTTCTTGAAGGATAGCCAGTCTGTCATGCTATATTAATACCCCATAGAAAAAGGAAGTTGTGGCTTACTGATTGAATCTTCCTAGTCACAAGGATCAAAAGGCATATTTTATCCTTTTTTTTCCTTTTTTTTCCATTTTCAGGCTTGGCAGTCATAATTATATTCATTTCCACAAGTCAAGAAATTTGTGGGGGGAAAAAAAAAAACTGAGTGCAAGCAAGCCAAGGACACAGCTTAAAGTTGCCAAAGACTGATAATGTTGGGAATGAAACATTAAACCCAGGCATAAGTACATAATGCAGTGTCCACCAAAGATTGTAAAGTAAGAAAGTAGTGAAAAGCATGACCTGTTCTTTAATATGAGGTCATAAGGCTAAGATTCATGTTGATTTGTTTGATGAGGAGGATGAAGTCAGGAGAAATGTTTGATGGCAGTGATGAAGCCTAACACACCCACATCAGACCCAAAGATTTACAAATTCTCTGGGGAAAATCCAGCCTGCCTGTAATTCATCATGGTGGGCAAAGACCCATTATGACAAAAAAATATGATTAAAACAGAAATTCTGGCAACATTTGGGTAATTTCTGGCCCTTCTTTTTCACTGATGCTGTGTGTAAGACTCTGTTTGTCAGAGGAAGGATGTTGAGCTTAACCTAATCTAACCCAACATAAAATACCGAACAAAAGAGTATGAGAGCAAATCATTGACTGGGGACTGCAGTTTGTGTTGAGTATAGTATTCTCTGTGGCTGGAGGTGAAATTTGAACAGAATAGTCCAAACAAATCAATACACAGAATTAAGAAGGTTAAATTAAATAGAAGCGGTCAAACAAAGTGCAGAAAAGCAGAAAGAGGTTTATGTTATAACTCCCATTTGTGGTCACATTCAGCCACAATAAAGCAATGATCTTTAAAAGTCTTTAAAGTTAAGAGACCATTTTTAAGGCAACTTTTGCTTGCTTTTGTTTGTGTTTTTGTTGCCTCCATAAAAGTTGGCAGTCTTCTCAGAGAAAACCCCTACCATGAAGAGGGTTATTGATTTTGTTGTTGAACCAGACTTTCTGGAAACAGAGGCATGACTACGAGACCTCTGTTTCCAAAACGGTGCAAACTTCAAACATGTATAATAAAATGCATGAGCGGTGGGAATAAGTTCTTATTTCACTTTTTCCAAAATTATGAAGTCTGACTGATTTCCCTGTTAATTTAAGTATATCATAAGGTAATTTTGAAAATAACTTGTCTAAATAACCAAGATTTAGAATGCAAGTATGAGGAAAACTGTGATAATGAAGCAATAGATACATTAAGAGGTTTGTAAAGTTTTTTTTTTTTTGTAGGAATGTCAAAATACAACTTTTTTAAGAATATGACAATAAAAATTTCCCTTTCTTCCTCTTTAGGTGGATGTGTATGATGAAGGCTCATATACCTGCTCCATACAAACCAAGCAGCAGCCTAAGACCTCACAGGTGTACCTCATCGTACAAGGTAAGCTGCAAACACCTGCTCCCAAGGTCCATACCGCATGGTTTCCCATGGTTACCGACGAGATATACCTGGAAATTATCTTAAAACTTGCTCTTTTAATTTACATTCTTCTCTGACATATCTCAACTGTGTCAAAAGTCCCAAGCTTAGCCGGTGTTCTTAGAGGCAGCAGACATCATTACCACTCTTCAATTCCTTAATGTGGAAACATGTCGTTCTAAGATCTTAGCAGTGAAATCTCAGAATGTGCTCAGTGAGAATACACAGGCAGTTTGATACAATTGTCTGCCCACAGCAGTACACTCCTTTTCATTTGCCATTTCAAATGATTTCTAAGTGCGCTTGACAAGCCTTTTTAACATTTGTCTTATATAACATAGAGCATGAAGGTATTTGTCCTGAAAGCAGTAGAACTGACAGAAAGACATGATCAGAGGTGCTTCGGGATTTTTTCCTATTCCATCTTTACATGCAGGCCAGAGCTACTGGTTGATGTAATGATACATTCCGCTTATGAAACAAGACACGATTTTAAATTTCTAAGAGACAAGAGATATGATTGTAATGAATTTAAGCATCCACTTTTTTTTTTGTTATGTTTTCACTAGTGATGTGTCTTCTGTGTCAAGGCTTCAAAGCGGGCCTCGCGCAATTCAGGAGGATTTTTATGAAGCGTGTATCGAGTCTAGTGTTGATGGTGTAGGCAGTGACTTTTGAAATCGTTTACCATAATCAGTTTTTGCATCTCGATTGACTTCCTCAAAGAGGAAATAAAAGGCAAACAAGCTTAATGGCTAGAGCACATCCACGTTCTGCATTTTCCTGAAAAATGTTCCACCTTGTTCTCTGACGATGCGGCACCAGATCTTTAATAGAAACATCAATTCGTAGATAGTCCATACAACGAAAAGCAACTTCACAATATATTTTTTTAATTATTATTATTATTTATTTTAGATGAAGGAAACTTGGGTCCATGTTAACATGCATTATTTTAATGTGTTGATTATAAAGCTTTCATGAACAATAACAAGATCAATATTTAAACCCAAAATATCAAATACTGAACTGAAGCCAGTCCTAAAAAGAAAAAAATGCTGACTCAAATTTAAATTGAATCCCCTGTAGTCTATTTTGTCTACATGCTCTGTAACCTCTTTGTTCTTTTAGAGAAAATGCGAATATCAAGATACACTGACTATTATATTAAAAATATTTTTATTTGATGTATAAAAATACGTCAAATAGAAACTGCTCAGATTGAAGCAACTGAGCAGTTTTGTAGAGTATTTACCTCTTCCTTTCTTCTTTCAGTCTGCTTTGGAATCATAAATGAATGAGAGAAATAGGAACATCTGATGCCGCACCAAGGTCAAAACAGACAGATTCATTATCTTTCCTAATGTAATTGTATCCGTGCCTTCTTTTGCAAAGCAGCAGTTACTGTAGTTTGTGGCACTTGTTGCTTAGCTCCTTTGTATGGAGGTGACGCATGTGGGGGAGGGCATCTGAGTTTCACCTCTGAATTATGAAAACACTTGACAAACCAGATGCGTTCCCATCATTAGCGAGGTTTGTTCCTTTAATTCAGGTGTGTATTATGTGTGAGTTGGCCATACATAATGCACACCTGAATGATCATGTACGAGTCGGCCAGTGAAAAGTAAGCCCAGTTAAATACAACAGGCTGATGGATAAATGCACTTCTGCATAATGTCACCTCAGACAAAACTCCACGAAGAGACTCTCTCCTTTTATTATGAGCTTATCAATTCATCCATTAATAAAATTTCCAAAGGTCAGTGCTTGTATTGATGCTGCTCCTCTGGGATTCATGGCTGCAAAACTGCCCGTCCTTCCCAGAATCCATTGCATGCGATTAGTCAGTGCTTGATCATCTGAATGTCCTGTGTTGACTTCCAAAGTTTCTGAAGGAAGGATCGTTTATCACAACTAATGCAATAGTTAAAGCCAAAAATTGATTTCTCTCTTCTTCTTCTTTTTTTTTTATTCCCGGCCGTTGTGTCCTTTGTTTCACCTTTTAAATAAGATTATTAATTCTGCAGTCATCGGTGCTCAGCTCCTTGCTATGTGGGTGTACACTTTTCTTTTATTTTATTTTAGCTCAGTATGGTTTTGCTGATTAAGGACAATTGGGTTCAGAAATTGAGAACAAATGTAGGCAAACAACTGCCTTTAGGGTGCAGATGGAAGAGCTCTTAATTTGTCATAATAACTAATAAATGCTTAATGAACAACCCAATACAAATGTAAATTCAGCTTCTTCAGCGCATCGGTTTTGCTCACCCATTCACTCGCTTTAGCTCAAATCTTTCATTCAGAAGATAAGAATGTCCCTTTGTGTGCAGCGACACTTGCACCCTTGCATGCAGCGACCTGAACCAACCCCCCACAAAAACCCAATCAACTCTGTAGGATAATAATTCACCCTGCCTTCATCTTTTAATGGGTATGGAAGTCCTAGGCATCAAACATTGCCCCTGGTTACAGACTCCCAGATCAGGCTCACATAACCAAAGCTGACAATTTTCTGCTCGCAGGGACAGGGAAGTAATTGGAAAACAAATGGTCAGACAAAGTAAATTTGTGGAGGATGAAAAAGTGGCAGACTTGTGGAACTTACACAAGAGAAACCAAGCAGCTGAGTGATTGCACTAGAAATCCCAATATAAGGTAGACTCCCTACTCTAATCTGCTCAGATTTGTTGATTTTTTTTTCTTATGTGCTAGAGATACAATAATTTATTTATTTATTTATTTAAAAGTAAAGGATTTGTACTTTGAGGCTGTGAAAATATGTGTCAAGGAACTGGAAATAATAGATAAGATACAAAATTGATTAGCAAACTAATTATTAGTTCTGACCACATCTTTAAAATAATAATAATAAAAAAAAAATAACATTATCTATTAACAATCTCCCAAGTCTTTCTTGATGGTCCTCACACTTTGACAAATTGTCAGCAAGTGAAGAAAACAATAAAACAAGTGAGGTGAGCTGCATACTCTCTGCCTCCTATATAGTTGTGGTTTAATAATTACTCAGTAACCCTGAAGTAGCCCCCCACCCCCCGATCAGTGTTGGAGTAACTTCCAGAGTGACTGCCTTTGATTAACTCCTGAACTACTTCTTGCACTTGTTTGTACAGTCAGGCACATAAAGCCTCGCTTAAAGCCATTATTTTCTACAACCCTGTAAGGTTGCAAGGTCCTTGGTTGTTAGTTTGGCACAGTCTGTGTCTGCAGGTTATAGCTCATGTGTTGTTCAGGCAATCAGCACATGTGGGTGATGCTGTTGGGAAAAAAAAAAAAAAACAAACAAAAAAAACAAATGCGTTCAAAGTAACTTAACTTAGGTTTTGCCAACTTTAGACTAAGAGAAAGAATTTAATAAGACTGCAGTGGTAGCCTGAGCTGTATTTTAGTCAGGACTGACATGGTTTACCTTTTGGCACTGATGAATTCATCTGGGTGCAACTAGAAATAGTAAATATTTTACATTATTCAGTCTGTGCTTTGAATTGTGTTTGTGGCCACAGATAATGAGCCATCATGTTCCTCAAACTTCCACAGTTTCAGTCAAACCCTCACAACTCTACATATGTCTGTCAGACTGTCGGATATATGCAGATTCAGCATATTTTGCACAGTTTTACTTCCCATCATGGATGTCAAAACACACTGCAAATCAGCCAATCACATGGTAGGGGCTCAGTGCATTTAGCTTTCTAGATGTTGTTAGTACAACTTACTGAGGTTTCACGTACAAGAACCTCTCAGGTTTACAGCGACGTGTTAAACAAGAGAAAATATCTGGTGAGCAGCAACTGTGCGAAGGAAAATTAAATTTTCATAGAAAAGTGTGAAGTTGATGGTCAATAATAACAAGAGATCACATCAGATCTTGCCCCTTTTAGGTAAACTCAGGTAGTTGAGGCTAAGATCCAACAACTTAGGCAAAGTTTCACAATAGCAGATATGAAAAATGTTGCCTTTTAAATTCAGATGACGCATTCAGATGGAAGTGTCAAATGTAAACATGAATGTATTGATCTAGCCTCCGTTCCATCAACACTCCAGGCAGCTGATTACAGTGTAATAATGTGAGATATATATATATATTTTTTTACTTTTTTGGTACCAACTAAGCATTGTTTGACACTATCGAGCTTTGTTTTCAAAGTGGCTGCTGTCATGTTGCATTTTTTCTGACTTTTACATCAATGATGCGAGGTGTGCATCATATTTCTGCCCCAGAAGCCACATGTGGTAAATCCAGACATAAACAATAACTGAAAAAGTTATAGTTATGAAATTATGAAAGCCAGGGTGTCAGTGGAGAGCACCACATCCCAATACCATCACTCCTAATTTGACGATGCATCCAAACAGACTAAGGTACAGAAGTTGCGGTCAATGTTCCACAAAAAGACATTGCTATTACTTGTGCTTTCCTTTTATTAGCTTCCCCCACGTTGTTGTTTTTTATGACAATGCTGTTGCCTCAGAATAACTTTGAAATTGAGCCACAGACATTATTACTTCTGTAAATAGCATGCTGCTGTGAGACGTCTGTGTTCTTCTTCTTCTCATTGCAGTCAAGGCGGGGTACATCCTGGACAGGTCACTAGTCCACCACAGGGCTAGCGGTACAGATACCATTGCAATAATTTAACCTGATGAAACCAAAGTTATGCATTGTTTTTTATTTTTTATTTTTTTGTTTCGTTTTGAGTATATTTCGATAAGAAGCCATTTATCCTGACAATGTTTTTACGGCCATGACAGGCCAATCTACTGATTGGCTTCCTATGATTGCTTTTGGGACCACAGTGTGTCCATTTTCTGATGAATGCTTCCAGCAGGATATTACATCATGTCTCAAAATGGTTCTTAAACATGTCTGTGTGCTGTACATTAATGACTTCCACAGCCACCAGCTACTAACCCAAAAAGGGATGTGCTCTGTGGACACATCCCACAGGATTAAGATTAAAGTAACAATTTCTATACTTGTAGTATTTAGCAGTTTGTCTAACACTGTTGTCAATGTATTTTATAGCATCATCTAAAAAAAAACAGATAAAACTGACTCTGGAGTTGTGATGCAGAGGGGTAACAGTCAGTGCATTCAGAATATCCACAATAATAAATCCCATCAGCAGCCCATATAAACAATTTTACCGTCCTTATTAATGGCGTTCCTCTTCTAAAGGACAAACAGGAGTAGTTCCTCACTCATAATTTGAAACTACGTGTTGTGTAGAAAGTTGTAAAGCTTATTTCTGTGTAGCTACTGTCAAAATGAATAAGCACAAGTTATTTTTACATGACTAATGGAATCTGGGGACATCTTGAAGGCTGGAATTTCTACAAATGTTTTCTTTCCTTTTATTTCAGATTCTGTATATTTTCAAATATTAATCTTAGCAGGTTTTGTTTTCCGACACACCATGGCAACTGATTAAAATAAGAACTACAGCAAATGAGAGGACAGGAGTAAGAGCAAGACGAAATACCCCTAGAGAAAATGTAGTGCCACCAATGGCTTGAGCAATTTACTCTGTGTATACATCTATTACGTTGGTAAAGAAGATTCCTGAGCAAACATGATCATAAACAAACAAACAAAAAGAAAACATCATGCCCATGTTGAAACATGATGGTGGGAGCATCAGGCTGTGGGGATGCTTTTTCTTTCCATGAACTGGGAAGATGGTCAGGTTCATAGGAAAATGGAACCAGCAGAAAATCAGTGGGAAAACTTCTCCCAAACATTTGAGAGTCCTCTCTCTTTTTAAAGGTAGCAGTACAGAACATTGCGTACTTTTGCACATAAAGTTCATATGAAGATGGATCCAGCTAAAAAAAAAAACTTGTGAAAATTAATGCAAACACAGATTTCCTGTCCAAGTTTGAGCTATATTGTTAAGAAAATGCAAAGCTGGTAGAGACAAATCCCAAAAGACTTTCAGCTCTACAAGCAAAAGTATGGACTTAGGAGACTGAACACATATTGGATGTTACACTTTTTTTGTGAAAACTGTATGATTTTTGTTTTTGCATACTACTTTTTGTCCGTCAATCATCAAGAAGTCAAATGAACTAAATTGCGTGTGTGGTTATAATGTGACAGAATCTGAAAATGTTTGAGGGCAATGACTACATTTAAAAGTCTGCAAATACACACAGCTGCTAACGGGAATGGCTTTACAATGAAGCCAAATATAGTACAAGTTATGTTTTAGCAAATTCAGCAAGTCCATAATATGCTATGTAAATATGCTTCATAAAATGCAGAGCCTGGGGAATGATTCATTCATCTCATGAGGTCTAGCTTGTAATTCCCTTACAGGAATGGAACCCCGATTCCAGCTAACTGACAAGCCGCCAGTAGACTGCTGACCCCAATCATAAGCGTTTCAGTTTGTTGAGCCCTGCTTTTCACCAGTGTGTCTAACATTTAGACTTCATTTGGTGTAGTTGATTTATAGGTTGAGCAAATCTTACTAACTCCAGCGTGTGAGTCTGTTAGTTTGTACGGGTCTGTGTCACAAATTAGATTGAGGGAGCGAGAGAGGGAGGGAGAGAGGGAGAGAAGACTGAAATGGGGTGGTTTGATATTTAGACAATCCAGTGCATGAGTTTTACATAGTAGTGGACCAGTATTTATCAGTTCAGTATTCACTGATTTTTCTGTGGAATGTAGCTCAAAAATGTTAGTGAAAAATTCACCTTTTACCATAAAGCATATCTAGAATCTAGAATATTTAAAGAAAGTGCAGCTTGGGAAACTGAAATCCCTAGTTGCAATGTTAGGTGACATGCTATTGGTTGGCATTTGCAAAGCAGCCAATCAAGGCCCTCCATTCATTTTACATGGCTGTAACCCAAGAGCGGAGATAAGGAATGCTGTAGATATAAAGTAGGGGTGGGGATCTTTGAGAATCATAGTCTGGTTCCTGTTTTTGGGGAAACGATTCAATCCAAAATTTATTTTCGCTTCAAAATAATTATTCATAAAAATTTCTGCTTTGATTTGTAGGTGTGCAAAATGTCCTCATAATCTACTCCAGCATGCACTGCAAGGCAGAATGACAAACGGAGAAGTTCAAGTGTCTTTTTGACGTTTACTATATCTCAAAATAGTAGTCTATCCTGAGATTACCATGTATGGATTAGCTCACCAGGAAAATCTTCATCTTCATCCTGTGCACTAAAACCACTAAAGTCGCCTTCTTCAGTGTCAGATTTGAACAAGCTCAGATTTATTTTCACACATTTCCTCTCAATATCACTTTTGTCCCAAGACAAACTTGCCCTTGAACTTGTGCAGCAGTCTAGCCTTTCAAAACCTGATGGTAAATAATTCTTATATTAGTTAAATTATTGTTTAAGCCACAGTATTGACTCATACGCTGATATGAAGTTTGGTTCAGGCCACCCTTCTTTTTCCAGTACAGCTGTAGCTGAGCATCCACTCTGGTTTGTTTTGGAGTCATTCTTTTGAAGTTGCAGTACAGGATGTTGCATACTTCTGCATATAAGCATTCTGCATGTGTTCGTGTATTAAAAAGCATCGGCTTTATTAAATACATTTGCATAGAAAACTGCTGTCTTTTTTTCCAACTCTTTAACATTTCAGTGTTGACAGTGCTGAACAAGCTGATTGAGATCAGCATTGATCTGATTGTGTTGTATTTGAGTCAGCAGTTTTGCATAAAGATTAATCTTATTAAGCTTTTATGGTATTAAATCTAAATTTTAATTCACCTGGGAAACAAAGCTATCCATGTTTTGGTCTTATTTTAAAACAAGGATAAAATAAAGTCGTGATACTGGGCGGCTTACAGTGATGTAAAAAAGTATGTGCCTCCTTACAAATATTTTTCTTTGTTTTTTATCACACTTAAATGGTTTTGCTATTTGAATGATTGATTTAAAAAAAAGCTGTTATCAAATAAAGAGAGTTACGAAATGTGGTTTTGCTTTCTTAAGGAAAAAAAAAGTGTGCAAACCAGCTTGTCCTCATGTAAAAAAAAAAAATAAAAAATGGTCCCATAAATCTAAAAACTGGTTGTATCACACACGGCACCAACAGCTACCATTAATAAGATGAATGTGGAATAACTTAATTAATAACAAATCTGTGTTTTTTGTTTTGTTTTTACTGATTTGAACTATGGTTTTGACTCTGGATCCAAATCATCTGTAATAAAAACTTACTTTTATCCTCACTAGGACTGGTTTAATTTCTGGCAGAAAGGTGGGACACTCGAATATCTCCTCTTCAACACTGACTCATCCTTTCGTCCTTTCAATTCTTCATTCTTGCCATCACAATGATGTGGTATTTAAAGAGTCAGTCCACTGAACTCTATGAAGAAGGCCATGTCACTCTAAAGAGCACCTTAACAGGAGGGGGCCGAGTCTCTCTGTTTGCACACAATCTCTTGCTCTTCAATCTGGCCAAAGAGGAGGACTGACCTTTTTACAATTATCATGGGACAATCAGATTATTTGAGTGGAAGCCACTTGCTTCTTTTCCACCTCTCCCAGTCTTGACTCTCATTCATCTTTTCATCTTTACTGTTCTCCTGTGCATCTCGTGACTTCCTCCAACACTTATAATCATTGTTGCCGGGGTGCTTTGTTACTTCCTCTTGAGCCAACCATAAAGGTTCTGGACAGGAGTTAGAAACACTCCAGAAGACTGAGAAATTGAAAGAGCTATATAGAAGTGGTAGAAGTGGATTAGTTGTTGTATGGCTTTCATTCATTTTGGATATCGGCAGTCTGTCTGGCTCTCCTGCTACAAAACTATGATCACACCCACAAACACATAATTGCTTGTTCTGCCGCCAGGCATGGCTCTCAGACTTCATTCCTTCTCCCAGATGATTCCACCTTCCTCGTCTGAAATAAAGAATGTTAAGAAAGATCAATGAAGCTTGTACTCTCCGAAGAGAAAAAAGCAAATACAAGAACAAAACTTCCTCTAAACCACAAGTACTACAGCTGTTTGCAGTTTCTCAGTTTAGAGCAAAGATTCTGTGTGTCGTGGGTTTTTCCACCTAACTCTGAGCATGTGGATGGTTTGTCATGTGCCAAATATGAATATAGTGCATTGGAATTATTAGATTATTCTTACCGCTTCCACATTTTCACATCTTGTTGCCTGATAAAACACTCATTTTAATGTATTTTATCATGATCTTGTGGACCAACACATCTGGTCTTAGCTTCACATCACACATTGCATATAGGCCATAAAGTTCACTTTTGGTTTCATTTGATGATTTCACCCATTTCCACATGTTTGCTTTGTCCCTGATTGATCTCTGGCACTTAGACATAAACGCCAGGCTTGTGCGGTACATGACCACTATTGGTCCTATGAACAGCTTCCTTGCCTGAACTGGGGATCCCTGCAGCTGTTTACGTTGCAAAGCAGTTGGGATCTCCTCAGATGACTTGAAGGGTGTTGCTTGCACTAGAATTTATGTAGGAGCATCAGAGTAAATGGGGACCCAATACCACACCTATCAGATTTTATTAGTAAAAATATGTACATTAGAAATTCCTTTCACTTAACAATTGTGTGTCGCTTTATGTTGACGTATAGAAATTCTAATTCTACAGTTCGACATGAGTAATAGAGTTAAACTGCAAAAGTAAATGAAAGAAAAAGCCTAAAGGTCATTCACACAGTCTATAAAGACATGAAAATAAGATGTCGGAAACAATCCAAGTAAACGCTGCAGCTTACAGTTGATGTAATCCATTTCTGTTAGGAAGTAAGACTTATAGTGTGTCATAGTTGGATGCAAAGCTTTGGCTGTCTTGCAGAGAACAAGCAGAAGATGCCGGGAGAAGAACAGGAGACACTGAGAGTTAATTTTAAAAAAGCACTGCAGAGCAGTGCAGTCGGTGAGAACAAACTGCATAAAGCAACCCTATCAAGGCTGGGGAGAACAAAGAAAAAGTGACAATGTTGGCCTCTGCTGCGGGGGGCGGGGGGGGGGGACTTAGCTCTGAACTAAAGAAGTCCAGGAGGTATGTTTTGAAGAGTCTATGGAATTGCAAGTGGTGAGAAAGAAAGCAGAAAGTCAAACTGAAATATGAAGCTGATTCTTGTTGGTGCACAGCATGTAAAGCTTGAATGCTTATAGCAACACTTCAGATAAAAAAATGCATGTTGTTTCCATCTGTCACTGCAGAGTAATACAGTTAAGGCCAAATCTCAAAGTTAGGGTGATGGCAAGGATGTCTTCCAATCTCAAAGGCTTGGATCCTATTACCAAGAATAAAGGGTCAAAATACTATTCGGTTCAATTCAGTTCAGGTAATGTATTTATCACCAATTCACAACAAATGTTGTCTGAAGGCACTCTACAATAAAAGTCCTTCTTGTCCGTTCACACTTACGTTCCAGTTGATCCTTGTTCAGTTTATTAATCAAGTTTATTATTCATCAAGTAAATAACTTTCAACAAGCCCTCATGCTGAGCAGAGAAAATATGATCTCTCTTCTTGATTTTCATCAGAAACATTTGCTGCAGAGTTTTGGATCTAACTTTATTGAATGGTTTACAACTATTTTTGTGTTGCTCACAATTGGATTCTTTGGCTATGCTGGATATATCCCACATAAAAAGCTTAGGCATTAGTTTGACAAAACGTTTTTGCTTTGTTTATTTCATTGCAACATCGACTCATGTTGAAATGACGTTGTTTGTGTTGTCACAATGAAATTAGGTGCGTTACAGAGTGGCAGATTTGTACATCATCTACAAACATGGACTTGGCAAAGATTATTTACTGACCTTACTGCTTAACCCACTACCATTGCTATACGGTCATTCTAGTTCTTGCAGTAGCAGAGTTGTTCTATCTGAAAAGGAATTACTATATTCAGTTTTAATATAAAACTTCTGTGCAGTTGTTAAAAATGCACCCCCCCTCAGTTGTTATAAGCATCTCTAAAGACACCAGAGGCAACTTGTTTTCAGCATTTTACCACTCTCTATGCAAACAGGAAACTGAGGTCCAGCTTTCAAACTTTTAAAAGCCCAAGCTGAGCCCTGACTGGGTGAAGGCCAGCAGTGAGCCGTGCCATGCCTCATTATGCCTGACGTGAACACGACAGCAGAGCGACAGCAGGACACACATCCATATGCACAGGTCCCCTCGGGGACAAGATTACAAGAAGTCGTCACAGCGGACATTATTCAGTGCAGCGAGCCAGTTGGACGAAGCAGAGGAGGAAGAACGGAGAGAGAAAGAAGCCACACACATTTGCCGTTGCCTTTGAACTTTCATAATGAAACTGACTCCTTGAAGTTTTAATGAAAGCAACAATTTACCATTCCCTTTTCTCCCTGGGCTGCTGAGGCGGAATCTCTAAAAATAAAATAAAAATAATAAAATAAGACTGCAGTACCCTTTAATCTTTTTTTTTTTTCTCCCTTCGTGGAGAGGAACTGTCATGCATTTAAATGGCACCATCCCATGGACACACACGACAGTGGCAATATATTGACCGGGGAGTGCAGGTGGATCCAGAAGAGTCGTATTTCACAGAGTAACCAGACGGACATTGGTTCTGCCCAGCGTCTCTACGGTCTGATCTCTGACGTAGAGGGGCCACTATTTCTTTTTGACTGCCTCTGCTCACCACATGCATCCCCATTACTTGCATAGAACCTGCCAGCATCCTTTCCCTCCATCATTTTTCCATCCTCTGTGTGACCTGGGCCTGTCAATTAGATGGACAGCCCGTCGAAATGGCGCTCGGCACACTTGCCTTTGAAAGTGAGATGGAGTGGCAGAGTTAAACTTGACCCGACTGCCTTCCTTTGAGGGGTAAACACGAACCGAAGTGTGTGCAGAAGTGGTGTCAGCATGCGTCTGCTGTGTCAGAGTAAACAGACCCAGTTCTGCGCATGAAAATATCTGGGATGCTGACTGCCTTTCGAGAACTTCGCCCCGATATGCTGCATCTGTAGGCCTGTCATTACTTCACCAAACTGTGGCCTTACAGAGTTCTGTCACCTGCTCAGCTGTTCCTGTGGCCTACATTACTTTGGGTCGCCTGTCTGAAAGCGCGTTTGGGTGTAAACTTTCTGCTTCTCTGCTGTTAAGGTCAACCCTGCTGCTAGACTTGATCCCACTATCAGCACCGTGGTTCAGCTCTGCACAGAGATATATAAAAAAAAAAAAAAACAATATTGAAGGTTTTCAAAGTCACCTAGCAGCAGCTATTTAATTTGTCCGAGCAGGAGCAACGGATCTCTGTAATAATATTAATGGGTTTTTCCTTGGAGATCTAACTGGGCATCCATAAAGCGGAGAAAGCAGCACGAGAAAGAGCTTTGTCTGCATTCGAAGTGTTGTAAGCAGTGCAAGCAGGTGCTTCGGGGGCATGCTGATGGATATCTGATTTCGGATGCCTCCCGATGGCTGAGCTGAATCAAGCTCAGCACTGCAAACCTGCAGACCTCTCTACTTCTCCTTTTTGCTTCCTTCTGCTATCTGCAGACAGAAAAACAGACCATATTAGAACGAATATTTCTTTCTTCGTTTTTCAGTGCACACAATGTCCAATGAATTATGAGCGGTGTTGGTTTCGATATGAGCAACACGACTCACACGGTATCAGAACTTTTTAAAAATTATCTGACCTTACATTGTCATGCCTTATCCATTGTATGGTAGTCTATTTTAAAATCAAAGCACACAAGCCATTACAAAGCAAGAAACTTGGCATTGCCTCACGGCAGCAACTCATTCTAGGTCATAATAGGAGACCGAGATGTACATGTGGCTGTAGAGGTCAACAGTCCGGATATAGCAAGGCAGCCTCATGCACAAAGTAAGATTACTTGTTTTACATGGATTTCTTTACATGAAACATGGGATATATTTGTTTTAACAGTGTTTGCACAAACAAATCCAGATGGATAAAATGCTGAGTATAAATTAATTATCTCATGTTTCCTTTGTATGTCCCAGTAAGTGTGGAACTGAGCACGCATGAAGGAAATACCAGACACCTTCACGTTTTATTCGATTTATTACTTTATGCGATGTTAATATGTACAGGTATCACGAGTAAATACCTGTAAAGATGGCCTGCACATCTCATTCTCCAAAAAAGCTACAAGAAGACCTAATTCATGGCCTGTGTATAGTAAATTTGCACTGGTGAAGGCTGAGACCTTTTTAAATTGTATAAATGTTTACTGGCATAACTTCTGTAAACAGACACATTGAGGAGCTTGGAAGAATACAGTGAAAGTGTCGTTTAACTATCAAAAAATAGAAGGTCACTCCACTGTAGAAAGGATAACGGTGTATCAAGGGCATTATTGTCAACATGAATGGATTTTCTTGCCAAGAACTAGTTTCCGTTCATAGTCTATCTCAGTCTTCCAGTTTACGACAGTAAATGATTTTTTTCCCCTGAATTTGTAGAGTGAGAGAAAATGTGTTTTGCTGACATGAACAGGTTCATTGTGTGGTGATGCTTTTAGTTTCCATCATTGTGGGAAAACTGGCTTCAATTTAATCTTTAATGTCATCGTCTTCAACTATATGTTATGGGATTTTTTAAACCTGACTCTCATACAGCTAATTCCAGCCTACAAAGCTAAAAAGGACTTTGCACAGGACTAATCAGGCTTAGTCCTGATTGGCCTTCCAGCTTATTCAAACATGCTTCTTTTTCTGGGAACTTTACAGCACGGCTTTTTGCAGTGTTGCTCTCAAATACTTCTCCGTGCGCAGTTCCGAAAGGACCTAGTGAATCTTGATGAAGGCATGTTTGCCACTATTTTGTCCATGCTCTAGCAGCTATTCATGTAATAGCAAAAATATTTACATTTTCATTATTTTATGAATTGATATTTTGCACAATGCCACCAAGTCTGTACTGAGCATATGATATATTTTCCTAAAGTACTCCTCCATTTTCACAAACTTCTTATTTTTGTGCTTTTTTTGTTCATCTAATTTTTTTTATTTGAATCAAAGTCAAGAAAAAAAAAAAAAAGCAAAACTAATGTTTTTGCCAGGAGTCTTTTAAAGATGTTTGAAATTTGTTCCCTGACATCCATCATGTGCTTTGCATGGATTACATACTCATGCACATCCTCAGCATTTTCCAGTGAGTGTACTTGGCTGCTACATTCCCTGCTGCCCCACCAGATGTCTGGCATGCTATTTTGTTGGACCATATGCTGGCCGGCGCTGATGCAGTGCTTTACATACCAATTCATGAGAGTGGCAACAGAGTACTAAACACTCGCGAAGAAGCATCACTTTTTGATTTACAGTTGCTTTATTATTAAAATGCTACAATTGCAATAAGTGCAAAAAAGGTAACTAGTTTGCAGTAAGTAGTGCTAATTTTTGTTTTTGCTAGTTGATCGTTTCTTTTAAATACATATTAACATCGCATAAAGTAATAAAACGAATAAAAATATGTGTGCAGTTTTTTAGTAAAGTACAAATATTTAGAGTTGGTGAAAGCCATATTTTAGCTGAGGAAATATAAATTTGACTGCAGCTGAGTTATCTTAGTGTTTAATAGGTTTTGTTTTGAGCAAATTCAATGTGATAGTGGGATCTGACAAAACAAAAAAATGGCTGTCAGTGATATTTGTGACGGGCAAATTGTTTTTGTGTGCAGTGTATCTGGTATGTAAATGTGTGTCATTATGCATGCACTGTGAACAGTTCTAACAATCTCTAAAACCAGTTTTAAACCTTTTTTTTCCCCCTTACTGGTGGAGTGCATTCCGTTTTGTACCGCTTGAGCTGTTGTGGGAACAACAACACAGCCTGGTTGAGCTTTATTGGATAAGTTATTTGCAATGTATTGAATAGGCTAATGTTGAATTGAATTTATCTTATATTTCACAATAGCTGTCTAAAATGTCTTTACCCTCCCGCAGTCCTAGGAGGGGGTCAGGAGGACCCTGCGTGCGCTTTTACAAGTGTTTTTTTTTTGTTTTTTTTTTGAGTGTGTGGTTTTGGGAACTGACAGGCTGATGAACTATCCCCATTGTCTGACCGTGACATCTTCCTACATATAACAGAAAGTTACTTCTTACAAATTAGGCAATCCTAGGAACTGCAATCTACTTCAGAATTCAAAGTTTATATGAGAGATGCACAATATATCAGCATTAATATCAGTATTGGCCAGTGTGCTTGAACATATCGGTATCAGACCCATTAATAAAACTGCACCGACATTAACAATCAGTTTTCATTTCCATTTTGTTGCCAGTTGTGTATGTGGTTGCAGAAGGGAGAGGGATTCATATTGGAGTATTCATTTGGGTAAGTGAAGCAGAGATTGGGGGGAAAGTTAAAGCAGAGAATCCATCTCTGTGGTATGGTCGTTTTTTTCACAAATGTCAGAAAGGTAGGGACATATTATATGCATAGACATATGTATTGATACACTTAATATAAGTAAATATTGGTCATCGAGCAAAATGGAATAATATCAGATATTGATACTGACCAAAATTTTCAAAATGGTGCATTCATAGTCAGATTTTTGTTTTTCACTCAATGGCTTTAATATTCCAGGTATTAAACTTTTAGACTATGATACTGTAATAAAATTATTCATTTATTTTACTTCTTCTTGCAAAAGTCTCATTATTTTAGTAAAAAAAAAAATTAAAAAATCAACTATTTTGATATAGTATATTTATTTCCAATGATTAAGTGTCCCAAAGTAACAGTGCAGTCACAGAACATAGTCAAAGATCTTCCTGCTTTTTACACTTTGATGGTGAAATTACAGATTATAGATGGGCAATATCTTCTTCCTGTGAAGACACGCAAGAGTTGGCAGAGGTTAGATGCTGCACTAGCCACTGCAGCAAATAAACACATGGGGTTGTTATCTCTTGTCAGAGCTAGGGAATACTCAACTCCTGCAGCCTACTCAATGTGGCTCCATTTTCCCTGGAGCTCAAGGGAAAATGCAGAAGGAAATGAAAGACATACCGGAGAAAAAGTGACAGTGATGATGTAAGAGTTGAGCGATTGACTGCAGCCGATAAACTGAAGAACAGAATGATAGATGCACATGTAAGATATTGGTGTAAAAAGCTCATCTGCATCCTTATGAGAATGTTTTGGATTATATAGAAAGCAACAAATGTAAAAGGAAATTGAAAAGCAGCATCGGTGACATCCACAGAGACTAAAGAGAGAAAGAAAGATGGAAACGATGAGCGTGTCCCCGCAGAAGAAAGAGCAGCTGTGAGCCCAGTCAAAGACTGTGCGTGTGTGAGTGGAGAGCAGTGTGTGGCAGTCTCCAGCTAAGTGTATCAGGTGTTTTCCACTCCAGAAGCTGTTCACAGTTCTTCACACAGCAAGAACCAACACACTGGAAGAGAGGGCGCAAACTTGTAACTCAGTCAACTCAATCAATGCCATCACTTTATTTTTACATTCTGGAGCCAAAGATAAATCTCGCAAGATGTGAGGAACTTTTTTGGGAAAGATTTTCTCAGTCAATTTTTGCAACCTATTTTTGTATTTTCCATTGTTTTAGTTATGCTAATTTGTCCTTTGATTTTCATCATTCAATCCATTAGCATCATTTTGATCAGGTGCTTGAAAAGAATCACAAAACACCAAAGTGTGACCTCAGTGCACTGCTTTGTCAAAGACGGATTAATAAACTTCTAATGGATGGAAGAAGAGAACTCCGCAGGTTTGACTTTTATCTAGACAAACCATTTCAAAACGGTATTCATAATTTGCCAAACGTTTCATCTGTGTTTGAACTGCAAGCCCAATTTAAAGAATCGTAGGTGCTAAAGCATCTACAGACATTCATATTATTACAACATCCACTTGCTTCTTGTTATTTAGCAACAAGAAGTTTGCCCACATGAGCTGGTTCATCCTTTACCACTCACGAGATTTTCTCAGACAGCTAGAGCTGTTCCTGGTTTTGTGTTGTTTGTATTGTAGCACTCACAGAGGCTGTATACTTTTAAACTGCTTACTGTGTTGGATAGATCAGGATCAGTATGAAATTATGCAAGATGGTTAATTGCTGTGGCACTTTAGAGAGCGCAGATGTTTCATTACCATGCACATTTGGGTTCTCAGCTAAATAATACCTGTTTTCTGTCATTCCCCCCTTTAGCTCTTTTTTTTTTTTTTCATGGCTCCATGTTTCAAATTACTATTGAGAATTTGATACTATATTTATCTGTGCAAACCACTTCACCCGGTATTTTATCACCTGATGTTAAAACGGATTAAATTTGAAGTTGTTGTAACTCATTTTATCGTTTTGAATCTTAAAGCCATGTCCAAGTTCAGTTTATTAAAATAGTTTGTAACACTTAACCAAGGCTGCTCAGTCTTTGTGATTCTCAAAACAGAAATAAAATGCAAATTATTCACCGGGATGTGCTTTTTTTTTTTTTTTTCGACTTTACACTAAAAATGCACTTTTCAAACTGTAAACTCTTGCTACCTATCAGCTTCATCTGGATAACACGTTTCAGTTTTGTTTTCTTTACAGTGCCAAGTTATTGCAAACAGCTCGTGACACTTTACTCCACAAACAGATGAAAATAGTTATGTAGGTGAGATCCACTTTATTACATCGCAATACTTTCACAAAGTTATTTTCTGATACAAGAACAAACATGGATGAATAGATGTAAACATAATAAATGCCAGCTATGACAAGATCCTTGAAATTATCTCCTAGCTTAAGTGCTGGCTGGATGGAGATGTTCAATCATAATAGGGATTTGAACCTTTCACTTGATGATAATTATTTAGTGCCATTTGTCTTGTGTTAAGTTTACTAAAACAAATCAATAAGAAAAAAAATTTTTTAAAGAAACATCTGAAGAATTTTGATTTAACAAATTCCTGCCATGTTAGTTGGAAATTTTCTGACCCACATGCAGAATCAAATAACAGAATATCAGTAGTAAAACATACGCAGTTTTATTTGCAAAATGTACAACGTGTTAAAAGTGTGACTGAAGAAGTTCTCCTTTCTCAATGTGGTTAAAGTGGCATCTGGGCAAAGACGGTATTGTTAAATGTGAGTCTTGAACAGCGATTTGGTTGAATCCGAGTTGTAGCTTGGCCGTGGGCTAACGGCTGTGTGGTGGCGTTTCAGTATGAAAGAAGGCAAGTCTGTTCCTGTTGTGCAGTTGATGAGACATGAATCTGTAGAAGAGCGGAGCTTAGAAAAGGTCTTGTGGAGCAGACGGTCTGGTGGAAATTTGAGTACGCCGGAGGTGCGGAGGACAATTGTGGAAAGGCTGATAATGAGATGGTTTTTGTTGAAGAAATCTCAAGACGAGGGACCTAGTAGCAACCTGGGAGCACAAGAGAATGAATGTAATCTTAAGCCAAGATAAATAAACATGGAATTCTAAAACACAGGAGAACTTTACCTTAGAGAACAATGAGAATAGATACTACCCAACAAAGGACACCTGGTGGAAAGAGGTTTTCAAGCAGGTACTAAAGTCCTCAGAGTCTGATAAAGAGCCTGGTGTGCAGCTGTGCACAGATAGAAAAGCCTACCTGCAGAGATCCTCTGAAAAAGTAAGACTCACACTCTCACAGAAAATGCACGCGCACACACACCACAATCATCACAATCATGACCTTTGCTTTTGCCATTGTTCCTGTAAATAACCCCTGGAGCTCCTTAAAGGGCACTTTTTTTTTTACACTTTGAACCCCTTTGTGTATACTGTCAGGTCTTGCATAGTATTCTTATAAAGAATACAGTATTCTTATTTGATTTTGAAGTAACTTGAATGTTTTCAGTCATTTAAGGGTCCTTTGTATATAGAAGCAGCCAAAACATGTTTTTTTATTATTATTATTATTTACTTGCACTTTTTGTAAAATCTTCATCCTAGTATGAATATTTTCCTAATCCTATCTAAGGATAATCTGAGCTCTGGTTGAGAACTAGTGCAACAAGAGCAGGATGAACTCGTTCTGCCAGGTTGAGGCTCTCACTGAGGAGGACTTCATGTGCTATTGTGTCTTATTTCTGAGGAGTAACTGACACATCTATTTTCTGACCTTTACCCATGGACATGAAATTTGGATCATGACCAAAACAATAATGTCTCAGAATAGAAGCACCTGAAATTGGCTTGGATGACTGGGCTCAGCCTTACGAATGAGGCGAAGAGCCGTGTCGTCTGAGGGGAGCTCGAAGTGAATCCAAAAGAAGTCAGATGAGATGGTTTGGGAGCCTGATGAGAATGCCTCCTGGCTGCCTCTCAGATTAGATTAAAATGCTTTATAAACTAAGCATGTAGGACTCTTGTTACTCCCTCACTGACTCATGAACACAGAAATGCAAACTCTAATAGTCCACGTTATGCTGTCACCTTTAGCAGATTGTGTCAAATGGGAATAAATCAGGTAGTATCGATTGGTTAGTGCTGACTATTAGTTTCACTTCCTTGGAACATCCTTAAGGGTCTCTGGGAATCGGGGGAATTACGCTGAAAGGCCATCTGAATGCCACAGTAAGCCACACTGTAATCTAAGCTACATTTTATTGCCCGGGTGATCAAAGAAGTAGTTCTGTATGTTAATGTTTTGAACCTCAGGCGTTCTCATGAATTAGGGGGCGTCAATAAGACACAGTTAGTGGACTGCAAACATTTAAACTTGACCTTATTTCCGAATGCATAAGAATTGACCGTTAATGAAAAATGTTTACTAAAACACCCGTTTCTGAGAAGAAGATGGAGGCAAAATGTCATTCTGTAAAGACTTTTGAGATTTATAAATAGTCAAAGAATTAATGTACTTTGTTCAAGTTCTGCCAGTTCTCAAATTCAAAGATAAAGTAAACAAATAAAAAAGATACTTGATGACTACAGTGGAATAACAGTGTAAGAAAGTTCAGTCCAACAACCTTGGAGTCTTCGTTGAGGAAACTTTTGAAATGACAAAGCAAAGTTGACTTGCTTCCCACTGTTTCTCTTTTTAATGATCTCCTTTCATGGGCTACGGTTTTAAGTGGCCGTCCATGTAGATGGGTAGGTTTGCAGATGTGATACGATCTTTCCATTTTAAAACGAACAGTACTCGATGTGCTCAGAGGTATAATTTTATGACGTAACCCTGAGTTTACAGGGTTATCCCTGACATTATGTCCCCTTGTTTTATGTTTTGTTCTGGACCAAATGTCTGTAAAATAGTTGGATTTATCCTGAGGTTTAATCATTCTATGTACTAATTAGGTGACTTCTTGGTAGCACATTTTATTAATAGCTATATGAATATTTGTCGGCTTAAAATAAATGGTGACCAAACATTTTAGATTTTTATTTTGTAAGAAAGAAAAAGAAAATGGGGAAAAGACATTTTGAATTTTTGCTCTTCTCTATAATGCAATACCATATATATTTATTGTTGCAGTATGGTAAATTTGTTCAAGGTGTTTAAATATTTAACTGAAAACAATGAGGAAAAACTGTTTAACATTCTTTTTTTTCTCCTCTTTGATCCCTTCTTTTCCATCACTTAGAGAGAAACTGCTCTTGGACCTTTCTGCCTTGCATCTGCTGTTCTCCACGTTTTAGTGCAGAGACCAATTAAATGTTCAAGCGATTTACAAGCTGCTGCCCTGAGCCCAACCATCAATTGGAAGAAGAATAAAAAAAAATAAAAAAAATGAACTACCCACTTAATTAATCACCTTGGGGGTCCCCAAATCACTCGAGGTTTATAACAGGGTGGATGGAAATCTGATAGCTCTAGCACACTGTTAAAAATCAGCTGAAATGGAAAGCTCTTCTTCACCTCCTTGAGTCAGGAACCGCCAGTAGGCCATGGCATCTGTGTTACACTCTGTGTTTCCTTTGAAAGTTTCTCATTCGTCTTGGGCTTTTAAAGAACCGCAGGTGCTAACGGCTACATAAGAAATGAGGAGAGAAAACGTTCTTTTTCCCTTTGGTGTTTTTTTTTTATCTTCCCTCTCTTCCTTTCTTCAATTTATGGTGAAAGGCACGTGTGCAGTGGAAATGTAGTTAGTGAGAAGTCCCGTTTGCATTTCCTGGTCACTTGGCAAGAATCTGTCCGGGTGACTGCGGACAAGACACCTCAGGTTTTAACGCAAACAGTCCACGCTTCTACAGTTTGCATAGGGAGATGGAATAGTCAGCTGAATTGTGTATTTAGACTAATGTGTGTGCCGCCCATGTTATGCCAAGGTCGCTTTTCATGAGATCGAACGTTGGTTTAAAGATGAGTAAATAAAGTGATAAACCACATATTTGATCATTGAGTAAGATTTGGTTGGACAAAATGTCTGTTTGTGTGTGATTCAACTGACTAAAAATAGCAACATAAGCATCAAGCTCGTGCTCCTGTCAGACTGCTTCCTGTCTTGTCACAAATGGTGCGCTAATCTTGTTGCAACTGCAAAACGTCAGTCCTGAGAAAGGCAACATGTAGGTCAGATGTGTCCAAAATTAGATTTTACCCTGGACTCACCATGTAAAACATGGTGGTGGCAGCATCATGCTTTTTTTTTTTCAGCAGTCACGAGTCGGAGTTAATTCAGCGTTTTATTTTCTATGTGCTAATAGTGGAACCAATTTTTCATGTCGCTCTTGGCGTCAACATAAATGATTTTGTTTTTCCTGGATAAATTCTAAATCGCTACATTACTCGACTGTTTTGTAAACGTTTCCTTGAATAAAGTTTGATATCTGTGTTGAAGTTTTGTATCAGTGGAGTGAAAAGGCAGTGCTGGAGGAATGTAAGCTCAACCTGCAAATGTTCTATACCATTGAAACGCAAGTTAAATATGCACTGATGGAATGGGTTATTACTATGTTCTATAAGCATTTTTTTAGCTCAGGGTTTCAATTTCTTTTCCAACCATTTCACTGAAGTCTTCATATGCATGAATTCTTTGTGCTTCCCCTACTTGCTTTGTTTTTTTTTACTTTAATCAGCTTGAATGGTTTAAGCCACTTAATTGTTGTTTTTTTCACCTTTTACAATAACATATTACCTTGTGGGTTTAAGGTGCCATATTATAAACACACAAAAGGGCTAAAAACAAGCTCGCCGAGGAAGTAGATCACAGCAGGTGCTTATTTAAAACGACGTGATTCCGTCTCTTAGTTTTGACAGCGGCTGGCCTGGTTGAGCTGACTTTCTTTATAGAAAGGAGGTAATTGGTGCTAATGCTTCCAAGCACTAAAAGCCAAAAGCAAAAAAAAAAAAAAAAAAAGCTGCAAGTGCTTTCTCCTGATTATCCTCTAATGGTCTCAAATTAGCTGAGCATAATCATATGCCTCTTATGCACTGGCTTCCATATCCCTCCTCCGAATGTCACACAGAGAGCCGGTGGGGGGTAAATGTTAGGCAAGGCAAAAAAAAAAACATAATAAGCTCATATAGGGGGAAAAATACAAAACATTCAAAATGATATACACACACCTCAGTCTTTATAAATGTGCTATTGTTGTACAGTACGATAACATCTTTGATGTTAAGAAAAAAAACAAAAAAACAAACTGAACTGTGGCAGTATCAAAGCAACATGAAAAAGTCTTCCATTTTGGATTCTGCCTCCTATTTTATGTCCATAAAGCCGGTGAGTGTGGGGATGAATCTTTACAAAGACTAAGGCTGTCTTGTTGTTTCCCTCTGTCTTGTATGTCTGCTAAACAAGAGAGTAGAGTTTGGCATCGTAATCTGCGCATTGTAATGAACAGTTTAGCTTGAACATAAAGCAATGTGACAGAGTACAGGTGGGCGAAGGCTCATTTTGTTTTTCTCTGCGTCTTCCCTGCTTCTGTTCAGAACCTAATTTATACATCGTTTTATTTGAGATTAACCGAACGAGAATATCGGTACTTTTTTTTTTTGTTGTTGCTACATTAGAAAATATAAGTTGTTATTGCATAGAAAATGAGTTCAGAAAAGGAGAAAAACATCACAGGAGAACTTGGAAGTCTAAATTTAGATGCAGGGCATAAGCAGTGTAACAACCAGTTAAATGTTTTATGGTCCAGAAGAGCATTTCTTTAGCATATATGCTGTTTTATTCCTCTACAAACCAAAGCTCTAAACGATGGTTTAGCTTTATTTTATAATTTTATTGATAAACACCCTATGGACCACAGTCAAGAAAAAAAATATTGCCTGTTTGGTCAAACTACTGACTTGACAAACCTTATTTTGAATTATGCCTGAGTGCTCTGATTTTCAAACGGGTTTCGTCAGCTGCTGACAATTCCCCCAAGTAGGTAAGGCCAAAAGATCTGCCAAAGATCACTTCTTGTGGTTTATTCAAACTCAGCAGGGAAGTCTCTTTTGCATAACGTCTGCGAGCCAAAGTCACTTTTTTGTGTGATTTCTATTCATCTGAACTTAAGGGGAGTAGAAGTCAGACCACCTTTGCTTCTCATCTTTAGTCCCAGACAGGGATGAACCGGGAATAGAAACCCTGGATTTTCTCTCAAACAGACCTGCTGCCTGTCATAGCTGTGATGGTCTGTTATTATACAGTTTCCCTTAGGTCTACATACACTATTTTGCCAAATGGATTCTCACCCTTCAATTTGAATATTCCTAGGAGTATAAAATCACAAATGTTTGTTTGATTTCAACAATTCAAAAGCAAAATATCCCATATGGCCACGTTTGAATCCTCTGACAGAATGCTATAGCTACTCCCCAATGAGGTTCAGATGTCACTGAGGTGTTTGCTCTTGTCTGTCTTCATGACTGCGATTTCCCCCATTGGGGTTTCAGCAGGACAGCCTCCCCTGCTTCAGCACAGGGTGAAGATCCTTTCAAATAGCTTCTAAGTTATTCCAGCAACACCTGAAATATGAGTGGCAGAAGAGTTTTATCTCAGGGAAAATCTAGACACATGTGGTTACTGTGGTTGTAAACCTGCATCTCACATCTACTGAGGATCTTTGTATTGTAAGTGGTTTTTTTTTGTGGTTTTTTTTAAATACAGGCAAACTTACTTCCTGTCTCTTTTGATATGAATGTTGTATTGATCTTATGACAAGTTTTTAGTGGGAATATTGAAGACTTTCCTTTGGGGTTTGTCATGGTTTCATACTCAGACCTCTTTTTTTTCCTCTCTCTTCCTGTGTCTTGGTGTCTGTTGTGAGAAAACATGAAACCTCTTTCCAATTTCTTACTCTTTTTGTTTTTCTTTATGTCTGTTCTATATCTTCTAATGTTTTGTGCCTGTATAGCACTTTGGTTAAATTTGTTTTTGTTCACATCAAATGTTAATAAAGAGCTTGATCAGTTTGGAAATGATTTACTTTATTTGACCTTGAAGCGATGCTCATGAATTCTTGGTAAATGCTCGATAGAGTTGTTTTTTTTTTTAACGATGTCAGTAGCCTTGTCCCCATCTTTTTTTAAATTTTCCAACTCTAGTCATATTTGTCTTCAACAGAATACTGAAATAACACGGATGTGAAATATTTTTCTGCTCCTTTTTAAACAATTAAATGCTACTGCGCATGAACAGAATTACACACTGATGCTGAATAAAACATAATTAGCACATTTCTATTTAACTATTGTTTACATAGTGACTGTTTTGACCTTTTTTTCTGCAGTTGTCCATTCTCTAATTATCCAGTCAGTAAAGAAAGTGTCTTTTTTTCCCCTGAATTCCCTGCCAGACATTTCTTCTCTTTGGGAAAAGCTTGTCACTTGGAGTCAGGAATTGCCTGAGGTTCTTTTTCTTTCATTTTTCCTCTTCCTGTCTGCTCAATATACTGTGATAAGGACATAAACCTGCAGACATGAACACGTTTTTCTCTAATTACTCTTTCTTTCTATGTGTGCGCACCATATCACTGTCTTTGAAGTTTGAAATAGCAGTTGAAATGAAGGTCACTGTATATTTTTTTAAAATGTTTTCATCTGAGATTAATTAATTTTCTGTTTCTGTCTGAGGACCTTGTCTTTTTTAGCCAAAATTTTTTTTTTTGTTTTTTTTTTTTTTGTTGTTGTTGTTGGTGGTGGTTTCCTTGCTTTTTCATTTGGTATTTTTTGGTTGTTGTTATTTTTGGGAAACCTGCCATGAAGACGGGAAATCTCCCACCGCGGAATATGAGCTGTTGTATTTGGATGATGTTGGGCGTGGTGGATGGGTTGCGTTATGATAAACACGAACATTAATTCTCTAAAGCAAGGTCTGAAAAGTACAAACAGTTATTGGAATATTAAATATCTTGTATAACTCATTTAATTGGTAAAACTTTTGCAAACTGTGCATGCCACCTTTCCTGCAGCTTTGGAGGGGAAGTGCTTTTCAGCTAGCTGCCCTTTCCACAAATATTCCTTGAAGGCTGACCTATGATCACGCCCTCACCCGCCCCCTGTCACCGCTGACAGCTGAACACCAGGCGCTCTACGGCCGCACGAGTTGAAATGTCATTCACCCTGCTTTTCTGCCCCATTGTTATGCTTTTCTCATGTCTTCTCCGTCTTCGTTTCTCGCCCACACTTCTGTCCCTCCTTCCCCGTTTTTATATGCGACAGGATTATCGCAGCATGAGCTGTCGTGTCCCCTCCCGATCCATTTATTTTATCAGCTTCTGAAGATTTATTTGCCAGTCACACCTCCCACTCATCAGTTTTCCCCCCACCAAGACCCCAACAGCCGATTTGTAGATGAAAATCAATAAATAAAAGAAAAAAAAAAGAAAAAACAATTGACAATTTGGTCCTTTGTCACTTCTGTGGAGAGCCCCCCCTCGCCTCAGCAACCCTTGTTTCATTTTGCCACATCTGGAAAGAACCTCTTCATTTCTGCTAGGTCATTTGACTACAGCAATAACTCTGTATGACTTCGGTGAAGATGCTGCGTGGCATGATTGTGACTGCCCTGTCAGTTGGTATTAGGCAGATGGTTTCCAGCGGGGCGTTATGTGTGTGAGTGAGAGAGACAGAGAGATGGAGGGACGTTGGATGGGAGAAAGCTGTTAGTGTTGTTGTGCAGAGATAAAGCTCCAATAATACCCTTGCTGGGGAATCAGAGATTGAAATACCGTTTCTTTGAAAATGCGGTCGATGTGAAGGAATGAGCAATGAGTTCAACACTATCAGATTTAGAAAACAACAATTCCCACACGATACATTGCTCACAAACGACTGTTTTGCTCCATATCATTGAAAGCTTTCAGTATAGATTCTAAACGTGTGCCGTTCGCGGAGTGCTGTTGATGTTGAGTTGGAGAAATGGGGCAAAAGTGTCTTAGGCACAAAAATCATAAAGTCCTGTTTTGGACCAATTAACAAGTCTTACATCAGACTACAACCATTCACTTCTGAATACTAAATTAGGATTTCCTGTCTTAGAAAACAGCGTATAATTGTAGAGGGAAAGGATTAAAGTGCTTTCAAGATATTTTGCATATAAAAAAATCGGAATGCATTTGAATTCAGCTCCCAACCCCTTGGTGTCAATAGTTCATAGAGACATCTATCAAATATATCTATAGTCTGAACTTTCCTTTGGTTCATTTCTGCAAAAGAGCTGCAAAACATAAGCTTATTTGGGTGTTTAGAACAACTTTGAACAGCAATCTTCAATTCTTGCGATACAGTTTTTTTCATTAATTTTCAGTCAGTTAGCTCTGGCTGTATGTTCAGTGTTGTTGTCGAGCTGTAAGATGATTTTATGGCTTAGTCTCAAGTGTTTTTGCAGCGCTAAAGGTTTTATTCTACGGTTGACATGCATTTATCGTCATCCATCTTTTGGCATTGATGGCCTTTATTTGAAAGTATTCCCTCAGGAAGGGAGGAGAGAGAAAGTTTTACTAATGACAAGAGGTACATCCGGAAAAAGGAATTGGCAAAGGATAACCCTTCACAATTAGGTGACCCACTAGAAGCAGGGCTTTTAGCATCCTCAGATTTACAGCAAAACTAACACCAATCAGCAATGACATGCAACATTTTTTGTTGTTAAGAGCCTAGTTGAAACAACTTGGATTTTAAGTTAAGTTAAAACATTTCTATCGCTGCTTGGAGAGGCAGAATAAATTACTTTAAAAATATTTTTACTCTAATTATTCTCTATGTTCTAACAAAATATTTTGTTTGTCACAAGTGTCAGAAAGATATACACACCAGCACATACTTTTTGACAAAGGAAATTTTTTGAGACATCTCCAAAGAGTTAAAAAGAAACCTGAAAGCCCTGCCTTAAAAAATTTGTATCTTGACGAAAAATCTTTCCAGCTTAAAGTGTGGCCTATTGTTGATTTAACTAACTTAATGTGGCACCTTGAAACCTGCATGTTGTCTATTTGTTGAGCAAGAAAAGGGACTAATCTCCTTGCGGAGAGAGGCTCTGGCCCTGATGAACTAAAGGATGAACTTCAAACACCTGGTGTCAAAGAGGGAAAGGGTCAACATTATTCTTTTCCTGTATACTTCAGGGTCCTGATGATGTACGTCAGAAGTGGCAGCGTGCGTCTTATCTGCAGAATGTGTCAAAAGCAGCACTGTCCTTGGCATTGGCAGATGGTGATAAATGGGGATATTGAAGCCTCAAAAAACTGCTACGCTGGCAAGTCTCCAAAGCCCGTCCTGCAAAGTACTTCCTTTACGCCGTTTAGTGGTTCATGCAGTGAAATATAGGAGATCTATTTCTTACAAAGGTTTTTCCTGCAATTTTGCTAAGCAAAAAAAGAACAATGGTAGAATGGTCGCCTTCAGCGCTAATCAAAGTGGCTTAAAATCCAATTTAGAACCCTCAAAACCTTAATACGCACTCTAGGATTTTATTTCCGTAATGGAAGAAATTTTGGGGATCAACTATGAAATTAGTCCTGTGATTCATTTGCTTGATCAAACAAGGACTGGAGTTCCATCTATCCATGGCCACACATTCTGTAAATATTAAATGGGTGAAACCGATTTCACATAGCAACCACATGTATTTGCGATACTATAAAGCATAATGACCCAACATTACCTTTACTATATGTAGAGTCTGTTGCAGGTTGAGAAATGTCTGACATTTATGCAGACATTTATTTGCATAAATGTCTGCAAATAATGATCAGAGACCATCCTCAGTGACTTTAAAAGTATTTTGTAAAACAGATTGCAAACAAGGACACTTGAATGATGACTCCTATCACATTGTATTCAGCAGAATAGTTAAGTTTGAGTATGAACTGAAGTCTCTTTTCTAACACTAATAAAAACAATCAATGAAAAAGAAATCCCATCTGGACAATGAACTCGGTGTATCTGTCTGGACGGGTCTGGTGCGCCTCGTCCAGAGAGTCTTGCTGACTTCTGATTGTCAATTTGAAAGATGTGAATTCTCTGTTCAGCTTGTTGAGCATTGATTAAACCGAGTGAAAAGCATATGCAGTTAAATGTCATTGTAATTATTCTTAAAAATGACACGTAAAAATAGATTATGATTGAATGCTTTTGACCGCATCTGTCAAAATGACAGAATGAAAAGGTCCTGCTTCAGTTCTCTGTACAAAACAAAGCATAAAACAAGTTGCTGTTTGTTTTGTTGTTGTTGTTATTGTTTCCATGCCACCTAACAGCATGCACGCAGGATTGGAGTTTATGACATAACTTCGGTGATTTTTTCTGCAATTTCCACAATCCATAAAGCAAATACTATTTTAATCTTGGACAAAATGGGCTTCCATGACCACTGCAGGGAAATATAGTTTCACTGTCAATATTAATATGAAAGGCAAACCTGCATTCAGACCAGACTGCACATGGTTATTGCTTTGTTTACTGATATTATAAGGTTACACTGAAGGAAAGGAAAGTTTTAGCTTGTAAAGATGGACTCAGATCAGGGAAAAAGAAATGGTTTAGATTTTCAAACTCATTCAATGTTGCAAAGTAAAACCTCAAGTAGTTCCATAATCAATGTTTTAGACGTGGAAAAAATATATATTTTATTTGATTTAAATTAAACATGAATGAACTTCATTATATTCACCATTGTTCATCATCATTTCTGGCTGCATTTCTGCTTTACCATTATTCATCTATGCCACTTTAGAGTTGTGAAACTCTTGATGAATGCCCTTTGCATCAGTCATGATTGATTACATGCTAGCTGATGACTTGCTTTATCACTTTTACCCTCAGAATATGTCAGAGCTCGTTTCTCCTCCCAAATCTCTCATTTTGAGGCTTTATTTTTTTACTTATTTATGCATTATTTCATTAAAAGTGACAGGACTGGGAGACCAGAGTAAACAGAGATTGCAAAGGAGAATAATAATCAGACACGGCTGAATACAAAAAAGGAAGGTAAACTCAACCTTTAACCTATACATTATGAATCATGCATTAAAGCCCGCCTTCTCAAGGTGTGTTTGACTCAAAATCAGCACGAAACAACTGTCGGATCTCCCACAGGACAAAAGAACCAATCTGTCTATTTGAGCTTGGGCTCCAGGGCAGAAGATTAAATTGCTTATTGAGATCTTTGTTTTCAACACATTATTTGGATCTGCCTCTATAGGCAAAATTTAACAGAAAAAAGTTTTCTAAAAAAACCCACCTATGCTCTCAAGAGCAATGCATTTTTTTTTTTTTTTCCATTGTCATCCCTGTTTTATATCACCACTTGCCTTATGTGAAAACGTATTCTGAGAGTTATGTGAAACATTCATGAGATTATTTATACTCTGGCTTCAGTGCAATCACACATCAAATCTCCTGTGTCCACAGTTCCAGCTACAATCTACAAGGTGTCAGAAGACATCATTGTAAATGAGGGCAGCAACGTGACACTCAGCTGTTTGGCAAGTGGCAGGCCGGACCCTCTAATCACCTGGCGGCTGCTCAACCCCTCAGGTAAGAAACATGCAAACATTGCTCATTATTTTGGTTATTTTGTCCAGGTGTCTCACAGACTGTGAGACAGGTTTTGTCATTATATACCGTTAATGTTCAGTTTCTTACCACACCCCCGATACGCAAACACAGTTTGAAATACTGCATCTAAATCTAGAAATACATATTTCACCATGTGAAGTTGCTGTAAGAAATATATTTGGTATCCTACAGACTTTTCTATTTTATCCCCTCACAATGAAATGTTTCAGATTAATAGACAAGGAAAACCTGAGTAAATATGACAGATTTTATTTTTAAATAAATAGTTAATTTAATCATGGATGAACTTAAACATACCTTCAGTAAGGAAAGAAAGGCTTGCCGTGTTTTGTGTCCCCATGAATGTGTAATCAGTACATTCATAAAGTAATTCTAGTAGGATGGGCAAGGTTCACCATTGCTCCATGTTTTAATGTTTTTAATTGTTTGCGATCTATAATTGTAAAAAAAATAAAAAATAAATTGGGCATTAAATGCGTCTTCTTGAGATCCTTTAGTCTACTTCATGTTGTCGTACAGCTTCTTTTTAATTTTATTTATTTATTTATTTATTTATTTATTTATTCATTCATTCATTCATTCATTGGTTCAACAGGCCTGACTGTAGCAAATAAAACTGCCAAAGCTCATCTTTCCAAAACATCAGGTTAATTTGTGACTAGCCGCAACAAAATCGAGAGCAAGTCTCCCCAGGGGCGTTTTGAATTATTTACAGATTTTGAAAGTGTGGATTCTAAGCTTTCTAATAATGTCAAACATAGAAATAAAAGAAGCAGCTATGGTCATTGGAATGTGAGCAAATTGTCCTCAACGTTTCAAAAGAATTGACCCCAAACCTGATCAGCTACCAGTGGGGGATTAACAAAAATTTACATTACTTTGCAAAAAACCCAACACTCCCTTGTTCACTGGCAACTGGTATAACTGGGAAGGTGTACAGTCTTCACGTTTGTCTGGTTAGAAATGTTTAGAGGTCTGTCCGTTTTTCCAACAAGGCTGCTGTGAAAAACGCTGCTGGAAGTCATGGAGTCATCTATGAACCATGAACTGTGGTGGAATTAAACCATGCCTAAATACACACTGAAGGAACTACATTTCTTGGCTGCCTGGGGAACGCCTGGGGATTCCTCCAAAGGAGCTGGTCCAAGTGGCTGGGAAGTCTGGGCTTCTTTGCTTAGGCTGCTGCCTCCCCATCTGACTCTGGATAAGCAGAAAATAATAATGAATACAATCATGTTGGACAATGTTTTCTTTCAGCAACATTGTCACAGTTGTTTTTTTGTTTTTTTGTTTTTTCCTTAAGCTGTGCAGTTCAACCGCACAGCAAATACCAACAAGCAGACATCAACAAAAACTCTACCCACCATGAAGCATGGCAGTGGCAGCATCATGCTCTGGTTGTACTTCTATGCAGCAGGCACTGGGAAAACAGAAAATATTGCCAAATCCAAGAGGATGATCTGATTTGACTGTCAGTGAAATATACTGCAGGATATATGATTTTCAACAAGACAATGGCCCCAAATAAACAGCAAAGCTATTCAGAAATGGCTCAAAGAGAAAAAGTAGGACACCGAGGCGCTCTCAGTTCAAAGACCAGATCTGATTCATATTACAATCTTATGGTGGACATTAAAAAAAAAAAAAAAGATTGATCCCGAAGCCATCTGACAAAGCTCAAGCTTGTTAGGAAGAGTTGATTGACCAGATGTGCCGTATCCAGTCCGACTCAGGGCAGCCAGTGATGCATCTGATGTCAAATGCGGTACATATTTATGCAGTCATTCATGTTATCTTTTTTGATATTAATGAAGTGACATGTTTTGTTTTCACTTTGAAATTAAAATAATTGCTTTCCTTTCTCCAAATCCTTGCCAAATCGTAATGACCTTGGCATTATTTATGACAGCAATTACAACCTGAAGCTTTTACAGGCTTTTTAGTTTCCTCAGATGTTGGCAGCAATTTGCTTTCGGGATGTAGCGCTTTTTCAGAGAAACAATGCATGTCTCAGGTCCCCGATAAGCTCGTAGAGTGATGGATGAAGATTGTGGAGTTGATGAAATCCCAGATTTGATGAGAGATTTGTGCTGATGGAAAGCCATTCTATGCTCATCTCTCTTTATGATTTGCCTCGTCATCTTGTCAGTACTCCAGACATGTTTCACTGACCACATCTGTTTCCTGCACCTGCAGCCTGAATAAATTGGAGAGGTCTATTGGCCTCTTTTCCATAAAGGCATTAAAGAAGGCCAATTTGTTCTCCCTAATTTTACATGCCTTGTGGATCAGACAGTCTGCAAGCTTCTCTGAAGTGCAGTGGAAGTGGAAAACTTTTTTATTATTATTATTGCCTATAAAGTCAAAACAGAGGGTAGTTCAGATTTCTAATAAAAGTGTTGAAATACCTTTGTATACATTGATGGTATTTTGTTTGGACGAATAGATGAAAGTATCTATTGAGGTACAGAAAAGCTAATATCTGAGCTACAACAGTCTGCTTTTATTTGCCATTTCAAATTCTGTTTTCATAACGTTGCTTTGTTTTATATTTTTTATTTGCTTTGCCTGTGTGTTATTGAGAAACACATATTTTAAACAAGAAGGGAGAGTGAAACAAAAAAAAAAAAACACACAACAAAAAGAAACGGTCAATGCACAGGCAGGATTGAAGCCTGCACTATATGTCTGCATGCCACATATGGCTTCCTGAGATGAGAGCAGCACTTAATTTGAAAACACTGGCACTGTTATTATTTTGGCTGCTGTTTTATGGGAGTCTTGCTCTGCAGAAACCTTAAGTCTGATGCAGCTCATGAGTGTGTGCAGGGAGAGATAATGGTGTCTGGCAGATGGCAGGCTCGCCCCTTCACACTGCTGCGCTTAGCTACCAAGCTTCTCGACTTTTTGCAAGGACCCCAGATGTTCACAGGAAACAAACTGCCAGTCAAATTGAAGAGTCAAGCTTGTATGTGGTGTGCAATTTAAGCCTTTGTTCTGCTCTCTAAAGCTGTTTTCACACTTACTCAGATCTTTTCACGTTTGCTATCATACCTAAGTATATGTTTTAACATTTTTTGCAAATCCAAGATAAATCATTGTCTGTTGACAAGTTATTATGCGAAAACAAATTATTAAAAAAAATACATATATAGGGAAAAAAAATCATATTATTCTGTTATGGTGGAGGCTACATTTAAGATCAACTTTATTCATATACCTGGAAGATATATGTTTCAAGTAAACTTTTATTTTACCTAAATTGCCCTTGTGACTGGAGTGGCCCAGTCGGACTCCTGACTCTAATCTGATAGTTAATCTGTGGAGTAAGCGAAGGATTCGGATAATGGCAAGGGGGCCTTCTGACCTAAAAGACTTGGAGCATGTCACCAAAGATCACTATAGCAGTGGAAACATGCAAAAGATGACCAGCAAATATCAGAAGGTTTTGACTGCTGACATGCCTATAAATGATTTTCTATTAATTATTTAGATATGTATATGAGACCTTAAACATTTATTTTTGTTTTAGATTGTTATCTTTTGACTGATGCCTTCTTCACTTCCTATGAGAATCTATGAAATCCTAAACCTGCCAAAGGTATGACTAATTTTGGCCATGGCTTTATGCGCAGCACACGTGGAGTCTCTCTGAACTGTGAAACTCCTAGTGTTGAATTTTTAGACAAAATTTCCAAAACGATCTATTCCCATCTGGTTTACCTTGAGATCAAATTATGTGCACTATGTTGTAAAATTCATAAAACGGTTGAATGAGAAAGGCAATACTTAAATGTATTTGCATACACCAAGGAGACACAAAGCAAACACTCAACTGTGTCACAAGGATAAGAATCGAGTTTTTAATCTCATACCAGCATGGCTGCACATGCATTTTCGATTTGAACTGCTTGCAATAATAGCATAAAGACACCATATTTATTTTAAACTGTTGCATAAATGACACCATTACACAAATACACAAAATAAAAAAAAATAAAAAAATGCCACAAGGTCATTGCTAGAGCTTACACCTCATTACACTGAATTTTAACCACTCATTTGTTCATATTCCCTGTTGCTTACACCAATGAGAATAAGGCAAGACAAAAAGAGAACAAAACAGCATTATTACCATTTTAGATTTTATTCAATAAAAAGATAAATATCAAAGCAACTACGCTCATGCTAGAAGTCTGGCAGAAGCTCCCACGTGTATGATTACATAAATATGGAGATGCAGACTGATGACTTTATGCACATGTTAATTTGAATAGGTCTTTGAGAGAAAATTAGGTGGCATACAAACACAAGGACAGAACAAACCCTTGTGCTCTACAGTTCCACTGCACTCTTGGCTATTTCCTGTTGCATGTTTGCACTTATGTGTCCCTAAAGAGTCAAAATCAATTAATTTGAAAATCCTTAAGAACTCAAGGATATCAGCAGAGAATAGAAATGCCTGAGCACCCAGGCTCACTCAACAAGAAAATTATCTTCAGGCCACATGAGACAAGTCCTTTGGAGTAATGGCGGCAGCTGAGAGATGTTCATCAGCCAGACATGTCTGACTTTTCCATTAAAATCCTCTTTAGGTCTGCAGAGTTGGTATGAATGAGAAATTGCAATATATGCAATGACTGGCACGGTCTTGACAGGTTTAGCAGAATCTACAAGCAAATAATTTCTGGATCTACACATAAACTCCCTTAAAGTGGTGTAGCTTTTTCCATGGTGCAAAAAAATCAATTTATCAGACCAAATTGAATATTATATATTCATTATAAATTATTCCAAGGTTTGTCATCTTCATAGTTTGTCTGGTTAGAAGCCTTGATGGTAAAACTTCATGAGGAAAACCTGATGTACTCCTTTAGGATTAAATTACATGAGTGACAAATGACGCTAACTGTTTCAGCTGACATTTCATTTTAGGATTTATTTACTGCACGGTTGTAGCAGTAATTCTCAAGGTGTCCATGTTCATTACTGTTGTCATCTGTTTCTACAATGCATCCAAGCTGCATTTTAGCTCTGCCCCGCTTTTTCACCGATGCTGCTGACTATTTCTATTGGTTATCATACAGGTAATTAGATTAAAACTGACGTGTTTGGCTTCTTAATGACAAACTAGCTTGCAGCTAGCTGGTTGGAAATCTAACCAGAAATTGCTTTTTTTGCGGTGATGAAAATGGATGCATAACTGGGCTCCACCAAAGAGACCGACGATACGTTTGTCACCGAGACACGAACTCTGACAGTCGATTGCTTACATTTCACTGAGCTTGATTTGAATCTAGACTATAAAATCTGTGATTTGTTGAAGTCTGCCAATACATAGCTCTTGTTTCGAAACTGCAGCCAACAGGAACTGACATGACAATACAGCAAGAGATACAAGTATATCAAACCTGGTGCTCATTAGTGTTGGCAGGAGTAGGAGCTAGAGACGAATTGTGCAGATGGTACAACTTTTCAAGCGATGTTTACAATGGTCTAACTAAACATTAGATGTCAAGACATGTTTGTGGTTTACATAAGCTTGTAATTATTCTACAGGTTGAGACGATCTCTTCTTGCTGAAATATTACAACATAATGATGAGAAGATGCTCTTGTTGTGGCAGGCTTGCACATATTCACTTGCTCATATTGACAAATGAAGAGAACAAAGCATCTTATTAGTGAGGGGTTGATATTTGCATGATGATAACTATTGGGAATTGCTTAGCTTTACTTTGACTAAGATGCAATTCATAAACACCAACTGGGTTACTCCTCAAACAAAACACAATTTTGAATATACAACATAATTTTTCAGGCTGGGAAAAAAAATTGTTTTTAATTGTTTTTTCTAAGGAGATAACGGTATCTCCTTAGATTGGGACAAGCATATTTTGGTGCATATTATATATTATGCATTGTATATTGAATAAAGATTGTTCAAACCAGAACTTCTATAGTAAATAGTTCTAGTTTTTGATTAGAAAAAACATTTTCTCCATAAAAAAAATATATATTTTTTAGCTTTTCCCAAGCTATTACTAGACATTCGTCTTGAGACTTAAATGCTTTTTGCTACAGTCATCGATGAAATACCCGGTCCGGGTTTTGCCAGTTTGAGAACTTTTTGAAGAGAGCTAATTAAATGGTTGGAAGAAGGCTGTGAAATTATTTATTCTCATTGCACAGCACAAAACTGGAGGCATCCACTTGCTATTGACTAGGCATCCACCTATGTAATAAAAAATGCATTTGGGGATCAGTAGACATAATTTTTTGAAAGCTAATGCTTCCCTTTGACAGGATGGAGTCACAGGGGCTTAACTATATTGCCAGTATTAAAGCTGTTGCTGTTGATTTAAATATAAAAATTAGCAATAGTTTGTTTTGTTTTTTTTTTCAAATGGAAAAAATATATTTTTCTTTATTTTAGATTTTTTTGACATGCAGTTTGATAGTTCACAAAAAAGAATGGACAGTGCCATGCTCATGAGTATATTATTCTGACATGATTGTTCATGAGAAGAAATTGATGCAAAATCAGTAACTCAACAAAATTGTCTGAGCTTCTTTTGTCAGAAAACATTTTACCAGTTAGCACAATAAAACAGAAATGATTTATAAAAAAGGACAGGATTGGAGTGCATAAATTCTGAACATCTCTATATCCGGATAATTGTTTCTATCTATATGTTTCAACTGAATATGTTTTTGTTTTGTAAAGTGCCTTGAGGTTACATTTGATTTTGACTGCCACCATACAATTTTAACTTGGAATTAAAATTGACAACAGTTTTAATTCCAAATTATTTTTGTTTTGCATGAGTATTTAGTGTTTGGAAAATAATCATTAAGAAAATAATAGTGTCTGTCAGGACATTTTAATGTGAAAATGATGACAGTCAGCGGCCTGTTGGGTTAATTACCGGAGATGAAATACAACCACAATTAAACCATCAAAGGAAAAACAAAGGGAAGAAACTTACTTTTTTTTTAAAAAGTTTATCTTATTATTCATATTAATGTTTTTGCCTACTTACATTAACAATGTTTAACACCTCGTCTTCTTAACTTAAGCCAGTGTTCCTTCTCTGTTTTGCTGAATCAAGTACGCAGCATTGTGAACATCTTTTTCTTTGATTTATGTGACAATAAGTCCCTGCCAAATGTTGCGCCCTCCATATGCCAAAGCAGCAGAGTGTCTTTTAAAAAGAACCATTATAAATGATTATCCATATCATTCGGATGAGGCGCAGCTCATTCCAGTTTTGGCTTTGCTTAGATCTTTTCTGGCTCATCATCATAAAACCTTTAGGAAAATCTACTTTTTGAGGTAACAGGTTTATGACCATTTAACTGAACTCTCTTAATCCATGTAAATCTTTTAAAGGATGTGCTTTTATAATTTCCTGATTGAACTGCTGTATACTTAAAGAATTTGAGAGTAAAAGTACTGGCTACAATGAGCTCTGATTATTTAAATGTAATTACAAGAGCCCAGCATACACAAAACAAGCATTTCATAATTGAAGTTTTTTTTTCTTTCTTTTTTTATTGAATTACTGAGAGGAGAAATAGAGATGCAGAAAATGATCCCACATATCCAACAGAAAAAAAGCATATTGTAGATTTTAATCACGTAATGTTGTGGGCATCTACAGTTCATACAAAAATATGGAAGTACATCGCTTTTCTTGTATTTATAGGGCAGGGAACATTCAGTATCCTTGTTGTCTTCCACTAAGTATAAATAAGAATGAAAGAAACTATAATTTGCACAGTTTGTCTTTCTATCTTAGGATGCTCTTCAGTATCAAGAAAAAGATTGAAGTTTTTACTAACCACACATGGCCCATTTATCCAGGGATCAAAGTAAATCCAGAAGAGTAAATATGTCCAAAAGTCATTTATTTATTTTAATAGTATCCATGTAATATCAATGCAATTACATCACCACTATAATCTCGCTCTAAATAAAGAAAAAAAAAATCAATCAAAACTTAATTGAGTGCTTTGTTTCAGAATCAGAAAAAAATAAATAAATAAATCCATGAAAATCTACAGGTGCCACAGTTTTTTAACACGCCTGCATCTAATACTTTTAATTTTGGCAACACCACAATATTTACTCTGCTTCTATAGTATTTCCGAATCGATCCAGGCCGAGGCTTTTGATTCCTTTGAATGTCAACCTGCACTGAGGACATCATTTGGTTTCTAAGTTTAGTTCTTTTTTTTCTTTTCCTATTCTCTTCAGTATATTTCTCAGCAGTGGTTTGTTCATTTTTTTGTGTTGAATAAAAATGAAAACTTTAATTAAAATGTTGATGAGAAGCAAGAAAGAATGATTGATTTTGTAACAGAACAAATGCATAAAATTAGGCAAGCATAGACTTCTCACAAAAGGACTTAATGCAGAAGGATTTATTAACATACAAAACACTCATATTTGCCAACTTAAGCTAAAATATGAGTCTAAGTTGATAATAAATCACGAGATGTTTGGGAGCCGTGCCACAAGAGTGAGCACTCTTAAAAGTGTCAAACTTCCCATTTCCACTGAGCACTGTCTCACTGCAGCAACGTAGCAATGGTGCGCACCGGAAACCGCGCTGTGTAGGAGAAGAGGGTGACACAAAGAGAGTGAGAGAGCGTGTGAGGCAAGTGACGCATGAACGAAGCACAAGCATCATCCCGTTTACTTTCTCTTTTCTACCCTGACTCTTCTCAAGGCTGCATTCAAACAGGTGCCAGCCACCTGAGGCTCAGAATGGACTGCTGGGAGGTGGAGCCCAGGGGCCCCACCGGGTGACATGGGGAGATTCGTTACTCTAGAGCAAATTTGTTACCTTTCTATTGCTTCGTCTGTATCTATTAAAATGCTTCACTTCACTTTTGTGTTAAATTATGTTATCCATCTTGTGATGTTTGCTTCCGACAAGGTCGATCTTTGTTTCATCTGACCAAAGACAACTTGTTCTCAGTAAACTCTTCATGTTTATGTTTTTGGTGGTCAGACAAAAAAGGCTGGCATTCCCCCAAAGCAACATTTAGGATGTAAACTATAATGGGGGTTGTAATGGGGAACCTGATCCAAAAATGCAACTCCTTACTGCTTTCCATTAACACAAAGCTTGGGAGATTTTTTTTTTTTTTTCTTACCTTCCTCACCATCCCATTCTCTGTCAAAGCGGCACGATAAATATGAGTTGTCGTCCAGTCTAACAGCCAATGAGCGAATGAAATGGGCCTTTGAGTCATGTCATATTTATACCTCAGGAAATAAGAAAGTCATGAATACCTAATTTAATTGTATTTAAATTATGTTCAACTCTAAAAAGTAGTTTCCCCACTGAATAAGATTATGCTACTGCAATAGATTTGCTCATTTATTTTAGGCCGTTTTACACAGCTTTACTAAATCTACAACATATCTTTCCACCATTTGTGTAATCTCGGCTACCTTTCGAAAATAAAATTTCTGATTTGCTCTGCTAGGGAACACAAGTCCAACTTTTGATATTAGAGAAAGAAAATGACATAAAACAAGTTGTGAGGAGTACAGTAGTTTGGATAAAGAGACTGGTTTTGACACAGTGCATTTGTTCAGAACTTGTACTGTTCTGCTCTGTGGGTGTCCAGAGACCTTCAAGTATGCTGCTGATCCTCACTTTAGCTGACTGGATCCCAGCAGGAGTCTGTCCCTCTTTCTTTAAATTGCTCAGAAGAGTTGCCAGAGGTTATAGAGTGGAACTCCTGGGTGGCGGGATGCCGGAAGAATGGTGGCACCCCGTGTGGCACAATGACGGGAGAAATAGAGCCGCCAGTCAAGCAAGGAATGCTTCCCTTCATGCATATCAGACCACCAAAATAGAAGCCGGACAAGTATGAAAATCACTCGGCTTTCTGGTTGATTGTAGTATTCCATGACACAAGGAGGAACCACACAGAGCAAGCAAGATTTAAAAAAGAAAACGGAAGGTGTTGTGCTTTCCAGACAGATTGAGGGAACACTACAGAAAAGGCAACAGACGGATAAAGAAGAAGAGAGCCACTTTAGTTTGTGAACAATTAGTTTCACTTGGTAGGAAATTGTTCTTCTCATTAGTTACAGCAAGTACAATCATAACAACATGTTAAATTATGCATTAAAGAGCCACTCACTTCTTTTGAAGTTCTGGAGTTTGTCAGTCGCTTGCTTCTGCGGGACGAACGCACTACAGGCAGTTGTAAACGCAACCATAAAAAGTCATACAAATGCATACTTATAAAGAAACCACAAAGATAGTATAGGGGTAATGCACTGCCATGCAAAATAATTAATTTGATTTGCTGTAGTTTTGTGTGATATACCAATTGATGAATAGTTGTGAATTGTAAAATAAAAAATGAATTTGTGCTTTTAAAAATCTTTTTGAAATTCAAAATCCAAAACTCGTCGTGTGTATTTTTCTTGTTGTTCCCGATGTTTTGCTTCGTAGAATCCCCCTTTCCTTGTAAGTAAATCTGAAAGCCTCTTGGCATTTGCCTCTGCCAGATAAGCACAACTATCTGAAGACTGAATTGCTTCATTCTTCTTTGTAAAAATGCTCAGTCAGACTGGAAATCACCTGTTAACAGAAATGTCTTATCACAGATTCATAATTGGATTTGGGTCTTGGTTCTGACTGGGCCATTTGAACACGTGAATATTGCTTAATCCAAGCCATTATATTCTAGCAATGGCTATATGTTAAAAATGTTTTTATGTACAAAATACAAAAATCATAGCTTAGCTTAGTATGTTTGGTCAGTAGGAAAGTTAAGTTTATCTGCAAGGAAAGAGGGTTCTTTGATGCAATAACAATGGGAAGCATTCAAGTTTATGTGATCAATCTCGTAAAATCCAAACGAAAAACCTTTACATTTGCAGCTCTAACTAATGTAGAAAATGTTCAAAGATGTAAATAGTTTTGTAAGCCACTGTATTTTAGATTATGGAGAACAGGAATATTTCCAAGGCCACAGTTTGGCAGCTCAATCAATTAACAACAATAAAGAGGAAACCCAAGCATGACAGGCATATTCCCCTCAGCAGTATTACCTGGCCATCAACAGGGATTACTGCTAATGATGTCCTTGTGCTTCACACTTATGGAGTTGTGGATAATAGTATCAACTGCCTGTAAATGCTAAGCCATGAACGCCCAATGATGCTTTTCACTGCAACACCGTGTTGAAATGAATCGATTTAGACTGCGGCTCGCATTCATCTGCTGTATGAAGCTGCTGCATACTGAAGTCGCGAGCTTTATTTAAACAGCGCTTGGAAGAGTAGTACTTTAATGGTTTGACACTGAGCGCCCTTGACGTCCCTCCCACGCCATCCTCAGCGTTATCGGCTGTGTTCCAAGACCAACCTCAAGACAGTCTCCTCAGGACTGTCACCTTAATAGGAAAGCTCTCCTCCTCTTCCTCCGTCTCGCCATCCATCCTCGGCTGTCGTTACGTCTACCTCTTCTCTCTTCTCTCTTTCATTCCCTCCCTCTGATAATTCGTCATCTTGCCATCTCTGCCAACGTTAAGGCATGACGGCCTCCGCACCTCAGCTCGCTCTCAGGAGAAAGAGACGACGTTGGAGTGAACGGCGTGCTTGTGCACGCATTTCTCTATCTCTCAGGAAGGAGTGAAGCTGGCCAAGAGTACGTAAATGTAAGGGCTAGGCAGTGTTTGTCCCTTGTCGAATGAGAGGGTGAGCAGATTAGGCAGGAGACAGCACGTATACAAACTTATCATTAAATACCAAGCTGTTACCGAAGGAGAGTAGCTGGCAGGCCAGTTGATTGTCAGAGTGAAGTGTGAGGTGATAAGTCCTTGTCAGAGAGACGCAGGTCAAAGTCACGGCTCCACATCACCAGCTGTCTGGAAGTTTATTTTGCACAGAGTTTGAACTCTGCTCGTGTCATTACAATCATTTAAGCACTAGCACTTTGGGGGGGCTCATCACTTTGCAGGTCTCAGATCTGTGTTTTTGTTTTTTGTTTTTTTGTCTGCAATCAGCCACCAGTCTATAATCAGTATGCTGTTACACCAGCAATAAAACAAGATAAGCACAGCTTGCCTTATTTTTGCATTGCCTCATTAGATGCAATCAAGTACAGTCCAGCTAAAAATTGCAGCTCACACCTTTTTTTTTTAAACTCAAAACTGTGCAAAGAAATCCCTACTTTTTTATTTTATTTTTTATTTTTTTTATTTCCTGGCCATAAGCACTTTTCCCAAAACGCCTAAAGTCACAGAGGCCCTGAGGGAGGCTGTAGCCTAAAGGAGACGAGAGCTCATGACTTAAGGGTGTGCAAGCTAACGGATGAGAGGAAACGGAGAAGAACAGAAAACACATTAGACAACTTTATCTTGTGGCTAAGAAGCTGCATCCCATGTGCCACTCTGCTGCTGCTGCTCTGGTTATATTGAGGAGCTTATCTGTAATTAAAAAAAAATACAACGGCAGAAGAAATTTAAATGAAGAAATGTCACAAATTGTTCTGTATCAATAAATGGTGCGGTGAGTATAGAAACAGTGTGAATCATATTCTCTGGCCTCCACAGACAGCAGCACTCAAACTAATGATCACCAGTGGGAGATCTCAAGTGATGTGTTAGATAGCTCTCTCCTCCACAAATGAGGGTTAGCTGTAAATTGTGAAGGGAAGATGTGCTTTTGCCCAGCAACTTTACTGAGACATGCCCAGGAAAGTATTCCCGGAAGGACTGGAGCTGTCCAGAGACTCCTAATGGGATATCTTCATACTAATGGTATTTTCATATAACTTAGATAAGGGATAACGTAACTTAGGGAGACCATGGGTCACTGTGTGTCTCTCTTGAATGCACATCGATTAGGCATAACATTATGACCACTAAGAGGTCAAGTGAATAATTCTATTTACCTCCTAATCAGGGCACCTGTTAGTGGGTTGGATATATTAGACAGGAAATGCAGGCAGCTTTGTGTGGAAAGTGAATATTAAAATCAGGAAAAATGGGCAAACTTATGGATTGGAACAAGTTTCACTGGGGAAGTTTTCACTGTAGACCCTAGACAACTGGATGAGAGCATCTCTTCATCTGCAGCTTACGTTGGGTATTCTCAGTCTGCAGCAGTCAGTTTCTATTAAAAGAGATTGAAGAAAAGGACCTGTGGTGAACCAGCGACAGGGTCACTAATGCATGTGCGGTCTGTTTTATCAGAGCTGCTGAAAAAGTTAATGTTGTCTCTGAGAGAGAGGTGTAAGTCTACATGAAACAGACCGTGTTCTGTAGCCGTCGGAAAGTAAGAGAGATTCACAACTGGACTTCTTGCACAGGTGGCATTCGATAATGGCACAAGGCTGGATTTCACTGATCTCATGAGAGCAACTTATACTTTCACAAATGTTTGTGGAAACAGTCTTACTGCACAGGTGCTTCGTTGTTGTTGTGTTGTTGTTGTTTTTTTTTATACTTGTGGCCATAGAAGTGATTAGAAAAACCAACTCAATGATTTGAATGGATGAGGAAACGCTTTCAGAAGCACAGCCCATGTTGTGTGCAGGAACAGGACAGTATTCCTTGAACTATGTTTTAGTGAACGTTTGTGATGATTTTCTCACTGGTAACAAGCGAACCAAAATCAGCACAAAGTATCCCTTCGTGTTCAACTGAAAGTCATTATCACATTCATCGATACTAAAAGCATTTTCCCTCCAAAGTGGAATCTGCTGTCTGTGTTTTTGCTGCGCAGGCAATCAGAAAATATCCTTGGATGAGTCACTCTGTTTTACAGCAGGTTTTAATGTCAAGGCATGATAACAGAGGTATAATCTTGTAAATGTCACTTTCTTTTTAGAGGTGTGTTTACCTCCATAAGCTGCAAACATTTCCAGCTACATACAAAAGCTCTGGCAGCTGTGTTTTAAAAAATATTATTTTATGTCTAGTAGAAGATCAAATCTAGATGATGTTGCTCATCTCAAAATTTGTCTTCATTCTGTCTATGTTCCATACTCACATATGTGCTTTGATCCAGCAAAATTCTGAATAATAGGAATCAGACTAATTTAAATATTTCTACTGTGCTGTAATCTTCAAAATTGGAAAAGCCCAAATGTTGACAAGCCGTCATTTATAAGCCTTTTTTTGAATCCGTTTTAAGAACTTCCATATGAGTTTCATATCTCGACGTATTATGCAAATACTTTGAAGATGGCAGCTGTTCTGTAAATCAGACATTATTTACATGACAAATCATTACTTAGCCAAATGAAAACACGTTTTGTTTTGTTTTTTCTCCAGCAGACACACATACCTCAGGTGCTGTATCCTTTGCTCTCATCTCTGACAATGACAAACTGTAATTCTATTCTTCTGAGGCTAAAACAAGATAATAAAAAAAATTGATGAATGGAGCAGCAGTGCTAGCATAGACTGAGGTAATGAATATTTCATAAATAGTGGGCCTTAACAAAAAAAGGAAAACAAAAACAAAACTAGATGCTGTTCTTTTTCCTCTATCACAGTGTCCATGAGGAATTATCTGTTTTCTTTTAGGATTAGCAGAGAGAACACTTTTCTTGACAGATGCATTGATTACAGAAACTGGCCAAAAACTTCAGATACCGAAATAACTTGTTTGAGCACAAAATCAGAATGGTTTGGGCTTGGCACAATAAAGTTAAAATAGTTCTCTAAAGAAGGGGAGTCATTGGAAAATTATTGTATAATTATGTTTTTTGGTGACATTTTATAAAAAGACCTGAAATGACAACCAAAAGTTTAAAATTGATTTCCAAACTCTCCACAATGAAAACCAACCTGACATGGAACATGAAATCAAAACGACATTTCAAAAATATGTTTTTATCTGTACATTGTATTTAACTTAACTAGGATGTCACTAAATTAAAATAAATGTGGACATTAGAACAAATGTGGAACATTTTTTCTAATTTGTTGGCTTCATTTGGTTGGTGGGATAATTGTTTGAACGAGTTAATTGTCAGTCGGCTAGTTAATGGGTTGGTTGCTAATTTCTCAGCTGAGTGGTTTGTCATTTTGGGGATGGCCATTTGATCTTTTCATTTAATGATTAGTTTATTGGTTAACTGACTGGCTGGTTGTTTAATGGGTGATTGGTTGGTTTTATCAGTGTGGCATATATTACTCTTGTAAATCATCTTGTTCCCTGGCAACAAACACAAATGATCATGTATCAGTGACGTGCAGTGAGGTTCATTGCTGGTGAGGCACTGACTTATGACTTAGACACCACACATATTATTGGACGTACGGAAATTTCGCGCATGCATACAACGCTGGAGGGCAAAAAGACTAATCATTTACATGTCATCCATAACCGCGTCAACTCAGTGAAACTTAGAAATGTAGATATTGATTTAGTGCTATGATCCACAGCAAAGTGATCTGTATTCGCCGAGATACGCAGATTCGTTGCCATAGCAACTGACAACAGTGCCACTTCATGTTTTAGGATTTAACACCAAAAAAACATTCAAGAATTTTGCACACAGAACAGAACATTCAGTCGGTTGTTGTAGTATGTTTTAGGCTTAATGTTTAATAAATAAATAATTGCTGTGGTAGATTAGCTACCGCTTCTACTTTACTGAATTATTTAGACAT
>NW_006800137.1:1166294-1173296 GCF_000485575.1 Poecilia formosa
CAGGTGAGGCTCAGCTCACTGCTGCCTCACCGGCTTCGCTTCTGAGCATTTGAATGGGAAAATGCGAAAATCCAGCGATTTTGAAGAAAAAATCAACATAATTGGTTAAGCTAAGTAAAAAATAGATACTTTACAGTACAAACCACAGGGTGAAAATAGCGATATAAATGGTTCTATTATACATATTATTTTTCTATGATGACAGGTGAGGCTCTGCCTCACCTGCCTCCCCTGACCGCACGTCACTGTCATGTATAGTTATTAGTCGTTACAGCCAGATCTAATAAAATTGTGTATTTTGCCACAAATATTTTTTTTAACAAAATGAGTGTAAATTATCAGTAAAGCAAAGCAATTAAAAAATGGTGCAAAACCTATTTACAAAGTTTCCTGATTGGTGGATTTTGTTTAGATAATGAGGCTGCTCATATTCAGCCTGTAAGATAATGCTGTCTTTTTTGTGCCAAGACAACTATTTTTCCTTTAAAATAGTATTTTCTGTAGACAATGCTTTGGACTTCTTCTTTCTGTCTGCGTTACTGCAGGAAAAGTTCTGCATCAGCACAGGGGCTTCCAGCTAATCATCTGAATATGACAGAGAGCGTACCATCACTAACCAGAGAAATGTATGAATATGCCGGGGGTAGATTCCTGCACAGTCATATTTCTGTCTTTACAAGCATCTTTCTGCTGAAATTTAAAGCCAAACTTGGATTTATTGATGTCAAGAGAGAAAAAAAAAATCTCAGTTATAAGTCACCACATGCTCATTTGTTGCAGACAAAGGAGAGAGGATACGGCAGACAAAGACCATAATAGAAGAGTAAGCAGTGATCCTCTGTGGCTCACTGTGCTCTCCATGCTTAACCCAGAGCTTTCTTCCCCATGGTAAACATAAGCTCATTAAATTTATCAAGACTGTAATAAGAAGACCTCCAACAACAAAAGGACAGCTTTGTTTATCAGCTGATTTGAAGCAATAGCAGACGAACCAGCTTCACTTAGAGGGAATTCAGTGGCTCAACCTTATTGTACTTTATCAATGAATCTCCTTTTGAAGCCTCACATACTTCTGCAGCACAAACAACGCTCTAGTGAGCGACAGTGAGTGTAGGGCTGCCTCAGTACAAAACAAAGGTCTGAGAAGAAAAGAGATTGGTATTGGTATTGTTTCTCTGATCACATCTGCAGTGTGGCAGCAGGAGCAGCAAATAAACAGCAGACTTGTTTTTGGCTCCAGCACTTGTGTTGTTTCTGCACTCCCAGTTACTGTGGTGGCAAATGGTCTGTGAATGGAAGGGGAAGTTCTGCTTTTCTGCCCCAGTTTTTCTTTCCAGTTGTTCAGTATTGTTGCCATTCATAAGGGAAATCGGGCAATTAAGCACAAAAAAAAAATAAAGTTTGTCAGGATAGTTTAGTGGGGGGTTTTGTAAAAAACATTTTCAAACATTTGAAATGTTTGTTGCAATCAAAGGTCATACACACATACTTGAATAGACACCAATATTGAAGGTCTCATTGAATAATGATGGGCATGTTCTTGTATGCAGACACCAACACACACACACACACTCGCACGCATGCACACACACACACACACACACACACACACACACACACCATCATAAGAATGCAGACAAATAAAAATAAATGTCCCGGGGTCTTTGACTCTGAAGTTTCTCAAACATCTGTTTAACATAAATTAGCATTTGGAAAATAAATGTAATGTTTCGTGCTGTGGTAAGGAGATGCCATGAATAAAGCATGAGGAAATGCAAAAGAGCACAACTCGTTGCTCTCCCCCGATCCCCATTTCCTCCCTTATCTGGTCCACTCTGCAGGAAAATGCTTGGACATCTACAACGCGGTTCCTGTTCCCATCCAAGATGGCTTCTCTCAGTCAGCCCTATAGAGTGCTTGAATTCACATGGAAAAGTTTGTTTGGTTGTTTTTGTTCCTGCCAACTTGAAATTTCCAGTGCAATGCAAATCTTTATCCAGCAGGCATTTGTAAAAGTGTACTGCATCTATGCTAAGCTCTTCACAGATCCCCTCCTAAGGCTGCGGCTGCATTTTCAAAAGGCTTGAAAGTCTTTCAAATATACAATGGATGGGGAGAAGGCAGCTCTCAGTGTCCGAGAAGGAGTAACCCACCAGCATGGAGAACTGCTCAGGACTTTTGTTTTCTTAAAGTAATCACAGAGAGTTTATGTGCTTTCACGAAGACATTCACATTCTGTAGTGTGAGCAAAAAAAGTGATAAAACTCATGACTTTTATACAATTTTCAAGGCAATTTCCACAAGCTTTCAGATGGTAATGGACAGGAAGACAGACTGGCTAATGTGCCTCATTCATGCCATCATTTTTCTGTAGGGGTGCCGTAGTGCTGCTTTACCGTACAACCTAATCATTCAAAGATGTTTCCTGTAATTCTCATCCATCACATGGTTTCCAATTACAGTTTGCTGTTTTCATATCATGTGCTTCTGACTCTGTGCACTTCCACCCAAAGGGACTCTCAGCTTCGAGGTATTACCTTTCAACAACACCTGAAACAAGACTTTCCACCTCAGAGTGTTCTGGAGTCCAACAAGTTAAAGTGGGATTTTCACCCTCATCATGAGGAAATGGGCTTATTTCAATGGTGGATATGAAGTCTATTAAAAATAAGCAAAGTATTGTTGCCAGCACAATAACTAAGTGTCCAAAGATTGTTACCATATGACAGTAAAACATTAAAAACAAATAAAAAAAAGACTTTCCACTAAGCTGGAACTACTGTAAAGAGAAACATAGAGTTGATGAACATTTCAACATGTAGAACTAAATGATAGAAATCTTGTTCTATAAATATTGAAATGTTTTTTTTTTTATGTATTCCCAACATAGTTGCAGGGTTTAGACGAGCATAAAGTGTAAAGGTGATGTAGCTCCATCTGGACCTGTGGTTGGATAAAATCACTGCATTGTAGCAAAGCCACAACATTCCCAGTTTTGCTCAGTATGTACATCATCATCATCTAAATGTTGTTTCTATTCATTGATTTTGTCATTGATTACAGTTACTGGATTTGATCAACTTTTTATTAGGTTTACTTTTTTAATGATTGTGTTGACAATATGAAGTTCTGTGTTAGATGGAGGACAAGAGAGGAAAGCATTTATTTTATTCTATACAAACTGAACATGACTTACTGAGTAATTTTTTTATTGTTCTTCAATAATACAACATTTTGTTTGACTTTTTATATATGGTCTCTAATTATTTGTTTCTTCACAAGGAACATCCCACTCATTACATGGAAGAAATTTGCACAATTTTAGCTGACCTCATGTTCCAAATTGGGTTTTTTTCCAAATCCCTAGCAAATGCAAGAAATACTCCATCTTGCCCCATATTATCATCTTTCCTAATGATGCAGTGGATTATATAAGCGACAACTTTAAACTTTAGTTTATATACACAAGAAGTAGCACTGCTGTTGGAGGTTGTTCAAACTGTAACTTGTGACAACAATTTTTTTTATTAAAGAGTTGCGTATTTGTGAGTGTTTAAATAGGAAATAATAAAAAAAAAACATTTTCTGTAAGTAACATTTATGAAATGAAAAGTATTTTTTTCAAAAATCTGGGGGGGAAAAAAACGTGCTTTGTAAGAGGAGAATCCACAAATAACGGTAAAAATCATAAATTAGTTTGGAAATTAACCTTGTGAAACATGCAACATGAATAGCAACAGATTTTTCATCATGTTGAATAGAAAAGTAAGTACAGCCTTGGCCTGTGAAGCAGTTCTTATTAACACATTTCCATATTTTTCATCCTTCGTAGACATTTCTGAAATTTTTGATGACTCTTCCACATTCAGTGAAGCTCGAAATATTTAAGCTGCTCTTACATGCGCTGCCTGATTTTGAAACTCAACACAACATGAATGTGATTTGGAATTAAATTCAGTCGGGCTTTTACAAGGCCATCTAAAATCCACGGTTTTCATTCTGAATCTGTGGATGTGCCCTGAACTTTATTCACGCTGAAAAGATTCAATTTTATTTCTTCCAATATTTGCACAGCTATGCATCAGAAAGGATATGGGTTTCTTGTCCTGACAAGATGTTTGGCCTGCACCAAACACTCCTGCTCTGATGGAAGTCATACTTAGAATCCTCTTATGTTCTGTTTCAAACAGTCTGGTTTTTGCCTTTGTTCGCCGAGGATCTAGTTTTTGTTTTACTGTTCTTTTTGCACAGCGGACACAAAAAATATTCTGAAGCCCATCCTTGGTTTATGAATTATGTGTAGACTTTTAATACAAAAGTGCCACTAAAGACAAGCAATAATTAATATGTTGTGCATCTGTGTTCTTTAAACGAACTGGTTCCACATAACTTTACACCTTCAGAACTTTTAAGAAATTAAGAATGTGTAGAACCTCATTTTGAATGTCTGACATATGTCTGATTTATGGAAATGGCATAAAATTAGAAAATGCCATCTGATTTCATAAAATGTCATAAACGCTTCCTATATTACTAGCATTTAATGTGCAATGTAGTATTATTTTGTAAATATTTGTGTCTACAATTCTTTTGTTCTCATTTTCATAATTTTTGGCTAAATTCTAAAAAAAAAAAGTGACGATACAATCATACAGCTTAAAATGTCAAGCTTCCATGTAACGTAAACACTGGGGGTGTAAAGCAAAAAGTAAAGTCAATGTGTACAGAAAGAGAAAGACATTGCTTTGGTTTAGTAAAAACACCATTTCAAAGAGTATTTTGACCCAAAAAATTAAAAAAGCAGTCAGAACAATTGGAGCAAAGATGTAATCTTTGTAGTGTTGGAGATACTTTTGTGGTGGCTTGTTAAAAAACAAATATTAAAAAGACGACTCCTCATGTTGTGAAAAATAGTTCAGCATTTGCAACAAGCTTCAGATTATCTCCCTCCTTTGGGTGATAAATGTTTCCTAAAGCATGCACCGTGGATGCGTAATTGCAGAAGATGAGAAGAGATGGGACTTCCTGTCCAACATTCTCATATTGATTTGGACGCATAGATTCAATGAACCACAAACATAATTGAGGTCTTAGTTAATTATTTGTCATTTCACAGATTTATTAGTGGCTGGAGTGATGATTTGTAAGCAACATATGAAACTTATAGCAGCTAAAGTAGCAAAAAGTTTCAGTTGCCACAGTTTGATGGCTAATTATGTAGACTTGATGGAGTTTGTGGCATATGGGCACATACATCTGCACTGCAACTGAAAATAAGTTTTCAGTTAAATGTGTCATTTATTTAACCCGTGGCTTTTAAATGACCACATTGCAGAATTATATATAACAGCATTTAAGTTCTCACCACCTTCACACCCTTAATGTCCTTGGTAATTAGGATGCAGTTGCAAACATGTCACTAATTATACTATGCTGATGATAACCAAGTGTAATGTTTACTCTAGTTGTAAATCAGTCAGTTTTCACTCACATCTGAGTCATACAGTGCCTTGAAAAATTAGTTGGCATCACTTGAACTTTATGAGGAGAGGGGTTTCATATTACAGCCGCAAGTTTATTTGATCAAATTCATATAGTTTTATTTTTTCTCATTCTTCATAAAAGAGCGTTTTATCCATCCTTTTTTTTTTTTTTTTTTTGGTTGAGGCACTGCTTCTTATGACAATTTCTTCCTCTGGTTTTGGCTGTTGTGTACCTTTTTGATCTTACTTTTTTACTTTTGGACAGTTGTGGCAACAAGGTTGTTTTTACAACTGGGAGCAGCTGATTAGCATCTCAGAGGCTCAAATAACACCTGTACTATGACCCCAGAGCTCAGAGTTTAAAAGGACACTTAATGGAAGCATAGCGGAACCAATGAGCAGGTAGAAGGAGGATCTTCCATCTGTCTTGATGGGCAACAATCATATCCTGCCGACTCCAGTCTCTCTCTACCTTGCTTTCTAATCTTACAATTAGACAGAGATTTAAAGAGGAGTGGTAAAAACAAATGTGATGGATCAGCAGTGCTTGACAACAGGTGTTGGTGACATTCAGTAGAAGCTATTTTGAAGTATCGTCTCTGCTGCTTCGATATTTGAGTTGTCAGCATGTAATGTCACTCACGGGTCTGTCTTCAGTCAGAATCCTCTTCAGGATTGTTGCAACGTTTAATTTCCCTTTGAATAAATAAAGTATTTTTTTATGTATATTGAATTGAGTTTGAAAATGGTTTCATTTGAGTTCTGGCTGTATGTCACGCTGAAAGTAAACTTCAAACTCTCAGGTCTTTTGAAGTCTCTAACAGGTTTTCCCCCAGCATCACCTGTTAATCTGTGCTGTGCTGTGCTAGGTTTCCTTAACACAGTGTGTGGCTTATAGGCCCAAAACTTCAATTTCAGTTTCATCTCTCCAGAATGCATACTGTTTGTTGTGTCTTCCAAATGTGTTGTTGCAAACTGCAAACCAAACCTCTATTGGTTTTCCTTCAATCCAAACTTTCTACTTTTTAAAGGCAAAATTTGTAGAGTTCACAACTGAAATTATTGACAGATTCTCCCAACAGAACATTTTATCTGTGCAGCATCTCCCGAGTCACCATGTGAGTTTTTTTTATTTTTTTTATGCTTTTGTGATTTATGCTCTTCATGCCCAGTGGGTGAGTTCAGGTGGACGACCGTCACTTTGTCGCTTTTCAGTTTTGTCCTGTTCTTTGTATTTTTTTTTTGTTGTTTTTTTTTTTTTAGCTAATTGATCAAAGTTTGGAATAATTTCTTAAAATCAAATCAGCTTCAGAATTTTACACAAAGTTGATTTTCATGATGTTGTTTGGTCAGTAATATTCTCTCTGATAAATTATTAACAAATTGTATCAAATTAAATAAATGCTGGAAGCTTATGCACTTCACAGTTTCTTGATATATAAATAAAGAAAAGTGAAAACCATGTATAAAAATAAAATTCCCCTCTCACCCTCCGTGGGTGGTCTCTTTCATCCTCTGA